>NC_083776.1:12198797-12208797 GCF_963514075.1 Conger conger | reverse complement strand
AGCCATATTTGAGCTTGGGAGGGGAGAGGAGGGGGGGGGGGGGCTGCTTACTTAATTAAAAATCAATTAGGTGACATTAGCCGAGGTAATTATTCTCCCCCTCGTCAGAGGCATTGTAGCGCAGGCTAATCCCCTCCTTATCTATTAGCTGTGACATTGAAGGCAGCCGACCACACTGTCACATTCCAGCACAGAGGAGGGAGGGAGAGAGAGAGAGAGGGAGGGAGGGAGGGAGAGAGCAAGGGAGGGAGGGAGAGAGAGGGACAGAGAGGGAGGGAGGGACAGAGAGAGAGAGGGACAGAGAGGGAGGGAGAGAGAGAGAAGCAGGAGGGAGGGAGGGAGAGAGAAGCAGGAGGGAGAGAGAGAGGGAGGGAGAGAGGGACAGAGAGAGGGAGGGACAGAGAGGGAGGGAGGGACAGAGAGAGAGGGACAGAGAGGGAGGGAGGGAGAGAGAGAGGGACAGAGAGCAAGGCAGGGAGGGAGAGAGGGACAGAGAGAGGGAGGGAGAGAGAGAGAAGCAGAAGGAGAGGGAGAGGGAGATGGGACACATCTGTCAAGGCTGGGATGCGGGGCACGTGTGGCCAGGGGATGGTAATGGGGAGGGGGTGGGGGGGTTGGGGGGTTGGGGGGTTGGGGGCGGTCGCAGCTTTATTGCAGCTGTCGTGGGCGGTGTGTGTGTGTGTGAGTGAGTGTGTGTGTGCGTGCGTGCGTATGTGTGTGTGCTGGAGGGGTCTGCTTGCGAAAGACAATCACAAATTCCCAGTGTAAGGCCGAAGAAAAGCGGTCTCCTTTGGGTTGAATAACCTCTAAACTAATTAGCTTTGCGAGGGGGGGGAGGTGACCGTCTCTCAGGGCACCGCGTGCTTCACGCCGCTCCGTGCTGGCGGGCGAAGGGTGGACGTTCGCCTGCGATCTCACACAAAAGAGGCGGGGGAGCAGGACTGAAAGCTCTGCATTTTTCCCCCTCTCTCCGGCGAGAGGAAATGAGAGAGGGAGTCTCCCGGGACCGGGGCGGCCTGTAAACGCAGACCACACACTCCTGCAGGTTATTACTGCTTACGCACAAGCCGAGAGGGAGAGATACACTCACGGCGGAGGGGCTACCTGTGTGCCACGAGGCCGAAATCCTGGACGAACTTTCACAGCACCGATCATTATAGCTATTTAAATCTTATTACATGTTAATGAGGGGTCCCCCAAGAAATAATTTTTTCTGCAATTGGGGCGTTTAAGGCCATTTACAGGGCTAGTTGCACTGCCTTTAGCTGGCTACACAGACCATACGAGCATTGTTCATGCGTACTCATTCCATAGAATACTTGATAAGCTACTTATTGCAGTTAATGTGGATGTTTGTGCAACAATTTATCGGCAACACTAGCCCGCAAAACCAAATTTAAAAGTGCTGCTAAATATGTTTTAATTAACAAAAACTTTAAGTCATGACTATAAAGGTCATTCCACTGGTTGTCCGTGCCAAGGCACAGTCTCTGTATTAGTTCACACCATCTGCAATGAAGTCACGCATTCACTCCGTGAGTAATTATTTTAACACACGCCGTCAGCAAAAAGCAGGAATTGAGCTGCGTATAGTATTTATTCTAGTTTATACTTCAAAACCATCAGACAAAACCCAGTGTTTCGATGGAGCCTTTCGTAGCTAGAACGGCAAACAGGGAACTGGGATAGATAGGATATAGGTGAGGGAGGGCATTCAAATGCTAGCGATCACCCACATGACCATTGTGTGTCAGTTGGCATGAAAAGATACTCTATGTATTTCAGCATGGCAGCTGTATGGTTGGTTAGCAATGGAAAAGTGCCTGGCTGCTTGAAATGGTGGGTCATTTCTACAGATGGTAGATTTATTTTATGAAATGCACATTTTCTGGCATTTTTAACATTTTTAATGAATATTGTAAGTGTGTTTTTTTGCGTGTGTGCCCTGTTTTTCTTACTTATGTGGCTTGTTGCTCATGACTTGGTCAGTACCGCCACATAAAAAAAAATATTTATAAATATATTTTCAAGAATAATGGGCTATTTAGAAAGGGACAGATTTGGACCCTTGGGCCATAGTTTGGAGATGGAAAAGGATTACGCCATGATCCTCCACAATGGTCCAGAATCAAAGCTTGTAACATATACAGTGTTTTCTACCTTTTGGATGCATTTCAAAATGCAAAGCTGAAAATTGTTGTGCCACAGATGATTTTTTAATACCTTAGGACCATCACTACCAGTGCTTGGGGAGAAAATTGTCAAGGTCTTTTAAGAGTTTCTAACGTTTTTGTGGAGATGTTCGGTGGATGACAGCCACCCCACCTTCACTAGCCCTCCCATTTGGATCTAATGAGGTACAAGTTCACAAGTGACACTTGTGACCACCATTAGCCTTATAGACAATCATTAATAACAGAAGGAAATGGATCCAGGACACCTACAGAACTGGGTGGAGTTTCCACAGGAAATGCACTGTGAAAAGAGCCGAGATTGAAACCAACCGGATGGATTTGTAATGTCCTTGTGGTTGAAGAAGGGGCCTGAATGGTGTTCCTCATAAACTTCATCTATGGCCAGGACACTGGAACCAAAATGGAGTTTCCACTGGAAATCTTGACATTGGCTTTAGTCATTTCCAGTGGAAACTGAAAATAACCTACCAGTTTCTGAACCTGATTCACCCACCTCACACAGCTGCTTGAGGCTGCAGACATGTAAGAGAGGTAGAGACTTTCAGTTGAATTTCATACTTCATAATTGATAAATATGTTCTACACTGGTTGACAGTTTGCCCTGCAGGAAGGTGAAGCTCCTGAATTTTACATACAACCTTTACCTTTGCTTAATGGCGCTGCACTACGATCCACCCATATCCCCAACACCCCCTCCCTTACCCCAGGATGCAGTTTGTGTTAAAGCTTCAGAGCTGGTCAGAACTTCCAGCGAGAACTGAGCAGAGCAGTGCGTCCAGCGGCTCTCGTTTGTAATCTTTCAGAAAGCTTCCAGGTATGCGTCGCGCTGAAGCGAGCGTTAGCTTTAGCCGCGGCGCTTTGACTCGGCGGAAATCAAACGGCAGAGCTCCGCCGAGCAGGCCAGGCGGCGCGCGCTCAAAGGCTCCCGCGTGCCGAGGGAAGAGCTTCTGAGACGTCTGCGTGCGAGCGAGCGCTAGCACCGGAGCGGCACGCTCCCCGGGAGCGATCCGGCCATCTGTTCCCCGGTCCAGCGCTCACGCACGGCGCCGCCGCGGCTCGTGTGGCTGAGCGCCGGAGGCGGGGGCCGCCGCGGGGGCCTCCGGCGGGGCCCGCGGGCGGGGCCGGCTGGCCGGGGAGCGGGAGACAGGCCGCGGGAGGGTCAGATTGCAGGAAGCCCTTCGCACGCAGCAGTGCCTGGAGCAGCCGCTATTAATCAAGCGCTTCCACCTGCGGATCGTTACGGATCGCTTACAACAATCACCGCGGAAACGCCGGGCCCCGGCCCCGGCCGTTTCCCCGACGACGCTCCGCACGCCGTCCGCCGCGCGTAATTACAGTGCGTGGCGTTCAGGCTGGAGCCCTTCCAGCTCTCATCAGCGCGTTCCTGGAGGGGATGTTTAATAGGGTCACGGGAATCAGACCCTTTTATCGGACCGGGGAGACGTTCAGGTATCGCGGTTTTATTACGCGGTCGCGCTCGTTCGTTAGTTAGACAACAGCCGCATCCTGTTAAAGTAAATGGAGCAGTTTTTACTATTTCTGCTAATTCCAGACAGGGTGCAATGCTGATTCTTGAGCTGGGCCTAATCTCGCAAAGACTGCAGAGAGAGATCCGATAGGCTTGATCCCTTTTAGACCTGTCACTCAGAAATGGTGTTCACCCTCCTGAATGGTGTTTTGCCCCCTTTCCTCCCCCAATGCATTGTGTTTAAATAATTATAATCTCTAAAAAGGGCACCAAAAACCCCTCACCATACACGCCCCACATGTTTTGTTTTTTTCTCATAATCTACGAGAGAACCGCGAGTATTGTGCGTTCTGATGTCCTGTGTATCTGTTTTGTCTATCTGTGTCTGCATGTGTGGATGTCACTCAGTAAATGGGACGAATGGACATGTGTCAGCTCATGTTTATTGGAAGCTGTAGAAGTGGAGCAGGAAGGATATCCAGTGCTTTCCCTGCACACTGACTGGCATCCTCCGTATGAGGAAATGAAAATGAAAAACTTTCTATTGAGTGATGAAATTGATAGGCACTTAATTAAGCAAGACAAATAGCCTCAAGTCTTCATATTTAATAGACTCAAGTTTTCTGCGTTGTGTGAGAAATTAGTATGTGCTGCAGTTAGCTTGCTAGCAAAAGAATCCGATTGCTACAGACGGTGGCTTTTCCGTGTTTCAAGGTAATAGCTTTTATGGACAACTGTCCGGCTTTGCAGTCATTGACCTGGTTTTGTTTCAGCCATTGACCCAGTCTGATACCACAGCTATTTATTTACAGGACAGGTGGACTTGTACTGCAAAATAAAGAACAAGATTTTCTTCAGCAAGTTTTCTTTACCCTTCAAACTTTGTCCCTAACTGTAACATAGTTACCAGTGAAACGACGCCTTCATCGCAAGTTTCCGCGCCCCCCTCCTTCGCCCTTTCCGCGGAGCGTCCGCCCCTGAAACGCCCCTGGGCCGCACCGGCCGTGTTAAACGCGCGTGCGGCTTCGCTACGCTGGCCAAGCGGCCCCGGCTCCTCTCCCGGAAGGCTTGGTGTGCGCTGACTGCGCTCGTAAACGCTTTCACGACGCTTGGCTCGGGGGGCCGTCGGCTCCCTGTTTCCGCCGCGCTCCCGCCATTATCCCTGGCAGGCTGCGGAGAGGAGCGCTGAAATTACAGAGAGCGCACCCCCCCCCTCCTCCTCCTCCTCCTCCTCCTCCTCGCCCCTCCACCCCCTCACTTCTCACCCGCTCGCGCTGACTGCACGGCTGAGGCAAATAAATTAGGCTCCTTTGAAAGGCGGCAGCTGCTGCCTGTGGCGGCCAAGACAGACGGACTCCTCATGTTTTTTAGGGCAGGAAGGAAAATAGACAAGGTCGCCAATGCAGAATTGTGGCGATGTCAGTTTTTATATGAAAAATAGGCTTATAGACGGAACAGAAAATTCCTTTTGC
The DNA here is from genome assembly GCF_963514075.1 of Conger conger. Lineage (NCBI taxonomy): Eukaryota > Metazoa > Chordata > Actinopteri > Anguilliformes > Congridae > Conger > Conger conger. The sequence goes on along the minus strand of NC_083776.1, from coordinate 12,203,662 downwards.
ACAAATGCAGGAGTGATACTAATTACTAAACGCCGAAATGATACCCGAGACTATTTTTATGACACAAATGGACCGGTCTTGTCTAGAGCTGTCTGGAGCCTGAAATGGCCATTGTAATTGTAAGAACATTCAACATTTTTTTGTGGATTTTTAAGTGTGTTTGGGATAGCTAGCTTCCTGGGGGTGGGCGGGTTAAATGTCATGGTCTGTGTATGACTCTGTTGATCTCAAAAACAGCGCCAGGGCCCATAGATTCAAAATAGTCTAATAACATACAATATCCATATTATCATATAATATCCACCACTATATTTCACTGTAGGTATGATGTCCCTTTCAGTATAAGCATCATTCTTCTGATGGTGTTAAAACCACCACTGTGGGGTTGTAATTCTTGCACAATATTTTCTTATTTCTGTTGGGTTGCAACATTATGGGGCCACATGCAGTCCCTTCTCACAAGGATACAAGTAGGCCCTTCCAAAGGAAAAGATACTACAGACGATAAGATATTAAGATACTGCTTTTTGAGTTCATGTTCATGCCATTCGGTTGACACAATTTTCATATTTTGAGGAGGTGCTCGCATTGGGAAAATCCAGCCGATGGTGTTTTATGGGAACGCGACACTCGAATAAATTTGTGTTGGTTTGTATCCAGTCTGCCTTCTTTCTGGTGGAATGTGAAGTCACTGGGAGTAAGAGTTCAGCCAGCCGTGGGAATCTGGGAGTGGGAGACACCTTGTGCTGTACGCCAGTAGAGACTACGCCATGGTTTTGTGGTTTTATCTTTCCTTTTTGTTTTTGGATTAGGCTTTCTGGCTGTGTCCCATGCATTTTTCCCCTGGCTGGGACTTGGAACAGCCCTGTTCAAACCGCCTCATGGAGTCTGCACATGTTTCTGCTTGTTTGTTGTTTGTAAAAGTCTACAAACCGACTGACCCCTTGGACCCACTGAGCGGACCTAACGAGGCACCAGCCCTTGACTGGGGTGTAACCAAGCTAGCCAAAAAAACAAAAGTGATTTTTGTAGCTGCAGGATGACTCCACATTGTTTAGGTTAAGGTCCCTTGCTTTTCTTCCCAGTTTAGAATTCCCAGTCGCACTCACAGACACTCATTTTCTAGCTCTGTTGTCAGTTCAGGAGAGTGTAAACCCTCCTCCGACGCACGTGATGCGAGCCATCGTCACGGTTCGTCAGCCGAGCCGTGGCGCACAGACATGAGTCAGAGGAAGGCTCCCAGACTGCGTTCTGTTGCAGCGGCAGGCACATCATTCGACAGCTGCCTCATTGCTCAGGTAGGCAGCTGCCTCTGGAGACAGTTGGCTTTGTTAATCGCAAGTTAATCTCCCGCAAATGGAATAGCCTATGAATGTAGCGTCTACGACATCACTCTGGCAAAGTATCTGTGGCTAGCTAATACTTGAGAAGTTTGGCTAAGACCTGGTTTGATTTGACGTCTCAAAATAGGTCATATTCTTGTTACTAAGCAAGCTGCAGCCAGAACATTACATTACATTACATTACATTACCTTACCTTACCTCACATTATAGTCATTTAGCAGACACTCTTCAGGGTTCAGCATTTATGCTTCCTCGATTGCCCGGGGCAAGTAAAAATAAATTGCGGACAAGTAAAACCAGTCTTTGACAACCCTGGTTAGGCAAGCTCTCCTATCAGTTGTGGCCTGGCGCTATCTGCCTGGGCTGAGCCTCTCCGCCTGTCGGGAATGATATCGCCGACGTCATTAGACGTAGAAACCGTAATTTTAGTTTGCTCAATCGAAACATGGCAGAAGGCGCACAGCCCAAGTTAGCAAAGCCAGATAATGAGAAAGTTAAGAGACGCGGAACGCTTCTCCCTTCGTGGAAAGAAAGATATCCGTGGGTGGAGAACGACGCCACATTACCGGCTCTGTACTGCGCTGTCTGCAGACAATTCCCCGGCAAAGCCGATAAAAACGGATCATTCTTCTGTGGCAACGACCGCTACGGAAAACAAAGTTTGGAGATCCTTGCCAAATCCATTCCACAGGAACAGTCAGTCGTTTTTTTTCGCGTGGAGGCAAAACGCTGTTCCTGGACCGATGGACTGTTGTGTCCAAAGGCTACACGAAGACAGCCACAACCAGCTAAAAATAATTACCACAGTTTATCTTGTCGCAAAGACTTATCCAGAGCGACGTACAATAAAGTGGAAATCAGGAGCAGGGACAAGTGTGCTGAAGACCCGAGAGGAAAGTACAGTTCCAAGTCCTAGAGCGATCACATAGACAAAACTTAAACCCTTACCAATCTAACCATGACATAGTTTAAAATATATATATATATATATATATATATATAATACAGTTACCCTTACATTTATTTTTATATTTGTTATTATATATATACATGTAGACATTAACTCGGTTGGGTTCATCTGCCATCATTTTAATTGAAATGCTATATTTTACAAGGTACGGATACATCTGATGCTGCCTCTAAATGAGCAAAATGAAGATACCTTTTGTTGGCAGCAGTTTGTGAGGCTGACGATTTGGAACAGCAGTTACAAGTGCGATTTCTGCTTTCTGCCTAACAGCTCTGCATTTTGGTGAAATGGAGCATAGCCATAATGTGTGGTTCAGCAGAGGGGCTTGCAGGTACTGCGGTTGAGACGTTATCAGCCCTGCCGACTGAAACCCTCCCATCCTCAGGCGACGCAAGAGCCAATTGTGTGTCACCACAGCTGGCAATGGCCTGCTCCATATTCGATACTTACATTTCGGGCCCATCCCCACACGAGAACAGCACCTTAATCTATGCGGTTCAGTTTTCGGGAGTGCGTCCAGGGACTAGTCTTTCTGTGCACTTTAAACTTTAACCAATTACTGCATTCCACCGTTTTACCTGTTATCCTCTGTGAGCCTCCGGACCGAGACAACAGCTTGCCTGCGTGTGGGAAACGAAGGGGCTGTAACTGTGGCAAAGTCCCTTCTGAATGCAAGGTCATTCGCAGAATGGCGTGTCTAACCTCTGACCTGTTCACTTGACCCCCCTGCCCTTTCAGATGCCCGGAGCCCAATGGACAGCATGCCGTATGTAGATAAGGAATAAGTCCGGGCTGATTCGCAGCGTTCTGCAGAAAGGGATAGAACCGGCCCCGTGTGACGCTGATCGTCACTATCGGAAAACTTTCCAAAAATGACATTTTAACAAGTTTTTTTCTAGGCCAGGTAACATTTCGTGAAATGAAAAACACGCACGGACAGGGAGTGCAGACGCAGATTTAACGAGCGAGCCTCATAAACCGCGCGCTAATTTGGATCAGACGACACGGAGACCGAGCAGTGTGAACGCCGGTCGGTAAACACAGCGACTGAGCGCTGAAAACGCAGTCATTTCTCACACATCTGAGGTCCAGCCTGTCCCTCTCTCCCTCCCTCTCTCCCTCTCTCTCTCTCCCTCTCCTGCAGTCGCTCGTGGTGATAAACGAGCGAGCGCGGTGCGCACGCACGTGCTGTCTCGCGCGGGTCTGTTAGCGGATATAAACGATGTCTGGGCCTCTGAAGTCGGAGGAGCGTAATTAGAATAAAAATAAACGCGGCTCGGCAGGAGCCTCCGCATTAGCGGCGGCTCGCCGCGAGCGCGACTGACGAGCGAGCTGGAGAGGGGAACGCTTATAAATATAGCACGGCTCTTTAAACCTCCCCCCCCCCCCCCCCCCCCTCCGCATGGCGGGAGCCACGTACATCTGCTCCTGCGAGGAGCTGCCTTTCTGTCTGGCAACCCGAACGGAGCGGGCCGACCCACCGGCTGTGTGCGCGCGCCCCGCGTTCGCCCGGTCGGAGGGACATGCCCTCCGTCTTTCCGCTCCGTAAACGGCGAAATCCTAAGCTTTTATGTGGATTCTAATCTCGTCGCATGCCGCGCCCCTGTCTCCTGGCGTCTCCCTTTGCATTACCTTCGTTTTTGTCCCTGTTTGCTTCCCATAGCCCATTTGTCGCGTTATCAGCTTCCAATCACTCACACCTGTTTATCGTTTTGGTTAATTTGTCTGTGTATTTAAGCCTGCCTGTTTGTTCCGTTCTTTGCCAGATTGTTATGTGTCCTGACCATACTCTCCAGCAGTTTTCTGCCTACCTGTTTCGTATTCTGACTTGGTTTGCGTATCCCGACTTCGCCTTGTGGATTTGCCTTTTATTCCCATTTGGATTACCTGCTATCGGACCTTGTTTGACTTTCTGGATTACGGTTTTTGGACTGTGTTTTGTACTGTTGTTTGTTTGGCCTGCCTTCCCGTGTTTGACCTGCTGCCTGCCTCTTAGACTATAAACTTGTTTTTCTGCATTGTTTCAGTTTGCCGATATTCAGTGTTTGCCTGCATTGACCACGATCTGTTTAAGAAAAACACCTGCTTTGCCAAGAACTGGGTTGCGATTGGTTCCTCTGTCCACGTCTGTGACAAATCTACAGCAGCTGTCTGCATGCTTAAAAAAATATCCCAATTCATAGCCTAGCCTATATGTGCTGAGAATATATATATATATATATATATATATATATATATATAAAGCAAATGATAGTATGTGTTGTTGATAGTATGTGTTGTCATTTAATTTGTCATGTATCGATTTCCCAAACCGTGTCTGATGTTCTTATCTGAGCTTGGAGACTATTTTCAAGCCTTTTGTGTCTTTTCATTGGTTATATTCATGATGACCTCAAGAGGTCTGGAACCAGTAGGCTGAATAAACTTTCAGCCATATCCTCGATTACTCGATTACCCGAGTGGAAAGTAGGAGGAGTTCTGGTAACACACGGGCACACACACACACACACACACACACACACACACACACACACACACACACACGCATGCA
>NC_083776.1:12181297-12191297 GCF_963514075.1 Conger conger | reverse complement strand
CAGGGAGGACCAGAGGCAGCTGTGCTATTCCGGGCTGTTTCCCAGCGCAGAGAATCCCAGACTTCTCCCGGCCTACGACCCACTTAACGAAAAAAACACATTTCCCCCAGCGCCTTTAAGATATAACCAAACATATGTCCAAATATGGAAATAGAGTGTTGTTTGTCAATGCGTCAACACAAGCAGGTGTGCGCTCACTAACGGTTGCGATGTGCGTTATAAGGAGTGTTTAGGTTGACCGGTGTGCGTGTTAATGGAAAGTCTTGTAAGTGTTTTTGCCTATTCCCTCCTTAATCCCTTCCACATCCCAGCTGTGGGTCACGACCCAGGGCTTTAAACACCTTTCTGGAAGAAAGCCAGCTTGCGGATATCTCAGACAGAGCTCCCTTAATTGCTGTTTTGAATAGCATGTGGCGTGATTTAGCGGCGAAGAGAACCGGGCTTGCAGCATGAAGGTCACTGGATAAATTTTTGCGAAGGAGTTCTGGTATTGTTCCTTTAAAGTTACTCAACCTGAATTGCATTTGACCGCTACAAAACGTTCAGCCTAAAATAAGCCAATACATGTGCTTTTAACTCTAAATGGAGCACATATGGCCCGTATCGTACGGGCCCTGTCGGACTGTCGCAGTGTGAATACCCAGCCTTGTGAATACCCAGCTTTACGAATTAAAACTTCAGCTTCGTAATCTGTCTGCAGATCCTGGTGTCTGCTAACGAAATACAACAAGTTTAATTCCAACGCACTGCATTATAAAGAGTAGTGTTTTCCGTTTTTTTTTACGAAAATGTTTTGTGTGCGGTTAGCCGTAAACACGGGGAGCAAACGAGCAGGATTAGCGCCGGAGAGCTACGTGCTCTTTCCCGCTCCTCTTCTCCCCCGGCTAATCTGATTGTGCAGCCTCGCCCGCTAATCTCTTCAGGAGAGGAGGGAAAAAAAAGAAAGGAGCGTTTTTCCGTTGCGAGGGACATGGCGGCGTTCCACGGCTGCTCGCCGCGCCGGCTGCTTATCGCAGGATCTGCGCAGAATAGCTAAGATAATATTAGAGTGCTTTCACGCTGGGAGAGGCTCAGATTACAGCGCCAGAGCACGTCTGAGATGGGTGGGGAGGCGGAGAGGGGGAGGGAGGGAGGGAGGGAGGGAGGGAGGAGGAGGAGGGGAGGGGGGTGCGTCTGGCCTCATTATCCGATCACAGAGCGGACGGCAGCCTGAGCAGCATAATGCAGGTTACCGCATACAAATGGTAAACAGCCCCCCCCTCCCCCTCCCTCCGTCCGAAAGCACACTTCCTCTCCCCCCCCCCCCCCCCCCTCCATTGTCCCTGCTCTCGCCGGGGGCAGTGTGTTTCCATGTGTCTGGTCTTGGCCTTGATGAGCCCCCTGTGTGTGTGTGTGTGTGTGTGTGTGTGTGTGTGTGTGCGTGTGTTGGGGTTTGCTGGGTTGAGCGGAAAGGCAAAGCAGAATCCGTGTGAAATCTGAACCCACCAACCTCAGACTGAGACACTGCTGTTTGGGGAAGCAGGTCACCTGACCACAGGCCCTCCTGCACCCCCTCCACACACGCACACACACACACACACACACACACGCACACACCCACACTGGCCAGCCTACGCCCAGGGCTTTTATTAGCTGTTATGACTTGGAAATTTATTTTGCGGTTCACCTTGCTTAGAGGGAAAACAACCCCCACCGGTGGCGGGAGACAGGGAGGGAGGAGAAAATCAATGAAGCCGTCAGAGCTGAGTGATGTGAGGAGGAAGCAGCGGGGCACGCTTCTGTCTGCTGTCTGTGAGCTCTGTCTGTGTCTGTGAGCTTCTGTCTGTGTCTGTGAGCTCTGTCTGTGTCTGTGAGCTTCTGTCTGTGTCTGTGAGCTCTGTCTGTGTCTGTGAGCTTCTGTCTGTGTCTGTGAGCTTCTGTCTGTGTCTGTGAGCTTCTGTCTGCTGTCTGTGAGCTCTGTCTGTGTCTGTGAGCTCTGTCTGTGTCTGTGAGCTTCTGTCTGCTGTCTGTGAGCTCTGTCTGTGTCTGTGAGCTTCTGTCTGCTGTCTGTGAACTCTGTCTGTGTCTGTGAACTCTGTCTGTGTCTGTGAACTCTCTGTGTCTGTGAGCTTCTGTCTGCTGTCTGTGAGCTCTGTCTGTGTCTGTGAACTCTGTGTCTGTGAGCTCTGTCTGTGTCTGTGAACTCTGTCTGTGTCTGTGAACTGTCTGTGTCTGTGAGCTGTTTGTCTGCTATCTTTATCTGTGAGCTGTCTGTGTCTGTGAGCTGTTTGTCTGCTATCTGTGTCTGTGAGCTGTTTGTCTGCTATCTGTATCTGTGAGCTGTTTGCCTGCCATCATTATCTGTGAGTTGTCGGTGTCTGTGAGCTGTTTGCCTGCTATCTTTATCTGTGAACTGTCTGTCTGTGAGCTGTTTGTGTCTGTGAGCTGTTTCCTGCTATCTGTGTCTGTGAGCTGTTTGCGTGCTATTTGTATCTGTGAGCTGTCTGAATCTGTGAGCTGTTTGTATCTGTGAGCTGTTTGCCTGCTATCTTTATCTTTGAGCTGTCTGTCTGTGAGCTGTTTGTGTCTGTGAGCTGTTTTCCTGCTATCTGTGTCTGTGAGCTGTTTGCATGCTATTTGTATCTGTGAGCTGTTTGTATCTGTGAGCTGTTTGCCTGCTATCTTTATCTGTGAGCTGCCTGTGTCTGTGAGCTATCTGTGTCTGTGAGCTGTTTGTGTCTACGCGCCGCCCGCCTGATGCCTGTGCATCTGGGTTCACACTAAAGCTGCCTCTCTGATGCTCCTGCCTTCTGGGAGTTTATCTCAAAGCTCTGCCTGCCAGACTGAAGGCCTGGAACACGCTGTCTCTGAGCAAGCACAGCTTGGATCTACGTTTTCCCCTCACTTTCCCCTCAGACGCATCACCGTGTCACCTAATCTCTGCCTGTGCTTTCAGGGTGCAGTACCTGGGAGCCGTATTCGCCAGGCTGGTCCTGCCTGGCGCATCTGCCCCTGGCGGGGGAGGCTGGCTGGGTTAAGCCAGCCAGGCTGTGTCACTTCAAAATGGGGCAGGTCCTCTGGTGCCTTGCTTCAGTAGGCAGTAGTTTCTGAATTGAACTCTGGGAAATTTAACTGGCAGGCCAATTAAGGTCAGGCAGCAGTCGCCGTAAACCCCTCTCATTAGGAAAAAGGGCCTCAGTGCTCTAGCCGACCAAACATCGGTGTGAAGGGGAATTAGTTGAGGCCCCGAAATCCCCCCGCAAATTCTTCAGCCGCAATTTCTGTTAACCTTCAAGCGAAAGATCCGGCAGCTGCACTCGACTTGATGAGCCCACGTGTTGCGTCTCTGAAAAGACAAACATAATTTCGTACGGTAAAATTAAAAACTTGTGGCGGTAAATTAGGTCACGTACAGGAAGTACTGCTGTTTGCGTTGCCATGGCGCTCGGAGGAGAGACCACGAGAGCGAGTAGAATTTGTCGCCAGATATCTCGCGCTAGCGTTCGCCAGAAAGATAGAGGGCTTGTACAGCGATAAAAAGGCTCGACCTGTCTCGCTGGTCGCTGCCAGTTCTTCAGCCCGTACAGTCTGATCCCATCCGGCGTCCAGACACTCTTGGTCTGGGAGCAGCACTTAGCGTAGCGGCGGTAGACGTGCCAGCGTAGACCGCGGCCAGGCTCTCAGGGCGGTCGTGCGAACGCGATGCGCTTCACGCCTCCTGCTCGCCTGTTTCCCGTTATGACTGAACGACCACGTTCAGTCGCCGTGATTGGTCGGCGAAAGGGGGACGGGTTTAGAAGGGGCGGCCCTTCTTTTCACCAGGCGTACAGGGGAGCGGTAACAGCCCGACACACAAGGTCGGAGTCGGGGGTATTTCGCGGAAGCAGCTCCGCGCTCAGGAATGCTGATTTTCTGACCGCATCATATCTCTTGGGGGCCGGCGGTATTTAGCTCTGCTGCCAAACATTCTCCGCTGCTATCAGCTGTTCGGCGGCGCAGAGACTCTAATGACGTGGGTGCTTATGACACACCCAAATCGCACCGCCGCGCGGGGAATGCTAGATGCCGTGTCGATTTCGGCGTCCGTACCGGTGCAGCCGGTCCTGAGTCACCGGCGTACTGACTGCGCTGTCTGTCTGAGCCGCCGGCATGCAACGGCGGTCGCTCGCATCTGATAAATCCTGTTTTTTTTTAAACCGCCTAAACCGTCCAATCCGCCGCCGGGCTGCAGACGCCCCGCTCCTGCCCCGCTCCGCTGCCGCCGAGGTATTAAAACGAGCGCGGCGGGATCGCGGCTTCGCCCCAGCGCCCTGACTCCTTTACGCCCGTGTGTGTCTTGCCAATTCTGTTATCCAATCGCTTGTTTTGGTATTTTTTTCCTCCCTGACAGTTTTGCCCGGATTCCCCCGATCTTTCCGAGATATTAACGGGGCCTCGCGCTGTAATCTGATCATCCACGGCACTGGCTATTGCGTGTTGTGTTTGAGAGAGGGGGTTGTCGGTCGTGGAAGATAGTCGTAGTAGTACCAGATGCCGCATATTAGTAGTAGGTCCAGGGTATATGGATAAACTGACACTACTGTCAGTATATAGATTCAGTGGCTATGAAACACTGTAGGGGACAATATACACCAGTACACCAGAGCTGGGAGGACAATGTGTACCAGTCACACATTGTGGGGACAGTGTGTACCAGTCACACATTGTGGGGACAGTCTGTACCAGTCACATTGTGGGGACAGTGTGTACCAGTCACACATTGTGGGGACAGTGTGTACCAGTCACACATTGTGAGGACAGTGTGTACCAGTCACACATTGTGAGGACAGTGTGTACCAGTTACACATTGTGGGGACAGTGTGTACCAGTCACACATTGTGAGGATAGTGTGTACCAGTCACACATTGTGGGGACAGTCTGTACCAGTCACATTGTGGGGACAGTGTGTACCAGTCACACATTGTGGGGACAGTGTGTACCAGTCACACATTGTGGGGACAGTGTGTACCAGTCACACATTGTGGGGACAGTCTGTACCAGTCACATTGTGGGGACAGTCTGTACCAGTCACACATTGTGGGGACAGTGTGTACCAGTCACACATTGTGGGGACAGTCTGTACCAGTCACATTGTGGGGACAGTCTGTACCAGTCACACATTGTGGGGACAGTGTGTACCAGTCACACATGGTGGGGACAGTGTGTACCAGTCACACATTGTGGGGACAGTGTGTACCAGTCACACATGGTGGGGACAGTGTGTACCAGTCACACATTGTGGGGACAGTGTGTACCAGTCACATTGTGGGGACAGTGTGTACCAGTCACACATTGTGGGGACAGTGTGTACCAGTCACACATGGTGGGGACAGTGTGTACCAGTCACACATTGTGGGGACAGTGTGTACCAGTCACACATTGTGAGGACAGTGTGTACCAGTCACACATTGTGGGGACAGTGTGTACCAGTCACACATTGTAGGGACAGTGTGTACCAGTCACACATTGTGGGGACAGTGTGTACCAGTCACACATTGTGGGGACAGTCTGTACCAGTCACATGGTGGGGACAGTGTGTACCGGTCACATGGTGGGGACAGTGTGTACCGGTCACACATTGTGGGGACAGTGTGTACCAGTCACACATTGTGGGGACAGTGTGTACCAGTCACATGGTGGGGACAGTGTGTACCAGTCACACATTGTAGGGACAGTGTGTACCAGTCACACATTGTGGGGACAGTGTGTACCAGTCACACATTGTGAGGACAGTGTGTACCAGTCACACATTGTGGGGACAGTCTGTACCAGTCACATGGTGGGGACAGTGTGTACCAGTCACACATGGTGGGGACAGTGTGTACCAGTCACGCATTGTGGGGACAGTGTGTACCAGTCACACATTGTGGGGACCATGTGTACACCAGTGTGAAGCTGTGGGGACAGTGTGTACCAGTCACACATTGTGGGGACCATGTGTACACCAGTGTGAAGCTGTGGGGACAGTGTGTACCAGTCACACATTGTGGGGACCATGTGTACACCAGTGTGAAGCTGTGGGGACAGTGTGTACCAGTCACACATTGTGGGGACCATGTGTACACCAGTGTGAAGCTGTGGGGACAGTGTGTACCAGTCACACATTGTGGGGACCATGTGTACACCAGTGTGAAGCTGTGGGGACAGTGTATACCAGTCACACATTGTGGGGACCATGTGTACACCAGTGTGAAGCTGTGGGGACAGTGTGTACCAGTCACACATTGTGGGGACAGTGTGTACCAGTCACACATGGTGGGGACAGTGTGTACCAGTCACACATTGTGGGGACCATGTGTACACCAGTGTGAAGCTGTGGGGAATAAGGTGGTGCTCCACTGCTTTGGGCTCCTGGAGAGAATTAAACGGGCCAGCTGCTGCTCAGATTTATTTCACTTCTAATTAAAGGCTTAATAAATCAGCAGCCCCTGATGGCTGCCTACGTGTGAGTGCGTGTGTGTGTCTGTTTGTGTATGTGTGTGTGTGTGTGTGTGTCTGCGTGTCTATAAGCGTTTGTGTGAGCGTGTGTCTTTGGAGAGGCTAAATAAAACTGCTTAGAGGATTGGCCTTGTGGCCACAGTCACTGAGGCTAATGCAAATGTGATTGACCGCGGGCTGCTCACCATTTCCCCTGGAAAGACGACAGCGCTAAGAGCAAATCCACCAGTCGCGCCCAGAAAGGCCACGGGTGCTCTGAGCCATACTGTCTGTTACACACACCGAGTCCAAACGTCAAAATCCTGTTTTTTTTAGGGGCGGGGGGGGGCTAGTCTGACGGATTACCCAGAGGCCCTTTTCACGGTCGGTCTGGAGGTTTTTTTTTTTTTCCTGTCAGGGCCTGACTGCGGTGGCTGACTGCTTTTAAGAAGCCTCAGGAAAATTTTTACACGAAATCCTTCTCCTCGTGATTTACGCGAACCCCCCCCCCCCCTCGCCTCCTCAGCCGCAGCGGGGCCGTTCCGGGAGCGATCGCGAAACCTTCATGAGTCACGGAGAAGGTCTCAGCGGAGCGCCGGGGCCGGGATCGCCCGAGGGGGCAGGGGCAGGGCGACGCCTCAGCGCTTGCCTTCTTTTCGGGGTGGCGTCTCCGGAGCGAATCCCCCCCCCCCCCCCCCCCTCACCCTCTGTTTTACCGAGGGCTGTTCCCCGGAACAATCTGCCACGAGACGCGGAGATCGGAGCGATAAACGAAAACAAAGAGGGGCCGCTCATCATGCTGTCAGGCCGGAGCGGACTGGGGGGGGGGGAAGCCGCTCCTCTCCGCGGCGGGCGGGGACCTCGCGCTGCTCCGCGGGAGGAAAACAAAAGGCGCTTGAAACGACGCTCCCCTCGCCGGCCCGCGACGCGGAACGGCGCACAACGGCCCGCATTGTGCCGCGGCCGGTTCCGGGAGCCGGCGCTGAAAGACCCGATTGTGTTATCGGCCGGATCAGCCCATGCGAACGCAAATAAACAAAACCAAAAACATTCAAGCGAAAAAAAAACAAACAGAACAAAAAAAGCCCGAAAAAAGAACAGCGCCCTTCAGTCAACCCCCCCCCGCGCCCCTGTTAGACACGAGCTCATCCCACCGCGGAGTTCGTGCCGTGCCCCTCCGGGTACGGGACCTGGCTGCTCCCGCTGCTCTTGTGGGCGTTGTTGAGGTAAAGCAGATTTGCTGAGTGGAAACGGCATCCATTATTGATGGGCGGGGGAGGGGGGGTAGTGGGGGGGGGGGGGGGGGGGGCTGAGCGTTTTCCGCCAAATCCAGCCCCGGAGCGCGCTCGCTAAGAGACAGCCCGTCTGCCGCAGCCCGGCGGAAGAGATTATTCATTCTTAGGATATTTGGCAGACCCTGAACATGGGGGATTAGCACTTACTGTCGGAGTGGGGTGGCAGCGGCGGAACACGGCTCGGTGACGCGCCGGCTACGGCGGGGATAAATCAGGCGGCTGCGTCGCCCGGCGAGAGGCGGGCCCGGCGGCTGATCGCGTGCGGCCGCCAGCCGCCTCTGAACTGGGCTAGCGCCCCCTTAAGCCCTCGCGTCCGATGGAAACGGGACTCTGCGGGAGTCGAGGATGCCGATGACCTCAGGTGATGGATGGGGTGTTTATTTCAGTCGGAGAGCCCTGGCAACGGAAGGTCCCTCCCATTGTTGTGCTCCGGCCTGGTCGCGTCATACTGGCCCCGTCGTCCCAGTTTGGGGGGGGAGCAGCCTGACTCCCGGCCAGGAATCGGCAGCCCACCCCGTGCGCCGCCGCTGAGCGCGCGGAGAGAGAGCTTGCTGGGAGCAAACGGCTTCGTGTAGTGCACAGAAAAGGTCCCACCCCCTCCCCCGAGTTCAGCCCAGGCAGTCCCCGCGCTAGCGCTTTAATTAAAATGGAGCGAGTCGGTGTATGAGAATGTTCTGGGCCTAAAGGCTGCTGCTGCAGAGAGCATCTTTGGTCTGTGCTGCTGCCGTGTGGCTCTGGTCTGTGCTGGTCTGTGCTGCTGCGGTGTGGCTCTGGTCTGTGCTGCTGCAGTGTGGCTCTGGTCTGTGCTGTTCTGGTCTGTGCTGCAGTGTGGCTCTGGTCTGTGCTGGTCTGTGCTGCTGCGGTGTGGCTCTGGTCTGTGCTGCTGCAGTGTGGCTCTGGTCTGTGCTGCTGCAGTGTGGCTCTGGTCTGTGCTGCTGCAGTGTGGCTCTGGTCTGTGCTGGTCTGTGCTGCGGTGTGGCTCTGGTCTGTGCTGTTCTGGTCTGTGCTGCTGCGGTGTGGCTCTGGTCTGTGCTGGTCTGTGCTGCAGTGTGGCTCTGGTCTGTGCTGCAGTGTGGCTCTGGTCTGTGCTGCTGCAGTGTGGCTCTGGTCTGTGCTGTTCTGGTCTGTGCTGCGGTGTGGGTCTGGTCTGTGCTGGTCTGTGCTGCTGCGGTGTGGTTCTGGTCTGTGCTGCTGCCGTGTGGCTCTGGTCTGTGCTGCTGCGGTGTGGCTCTGGTCTGTGCTGCTGCGGTGTGGCTCTGGTCTGTGCTGGTCTGTGCTGCGGTGTGGCTCTGGTCTGTGCTGCTGCGGTGTGGCTCTGGTCTGTGCTGCTGCGGTGTGGCTCTGGTCTGTGCTGCTGCGGTGTGGCTCTGGTCTGTGCTGCTGCGGTGTGGCTCGGGGTCATGTTCCTCATGTAGCCAGGCCGGCGGCGAGGCTGCTGCAGGGTGTGTGTTTCAGGCAGCGGGGTTAAGCTGCGCACACAGGAGGGGGGGTGTCGGGTTGCCACAGAGGCGAGAGGCCGCCGGAGCTATTTGACACCCGTTTATGCGTCAGAGAGCTCGCGCCACTTCTCACAGCGCACACACTGCCTCTCCCCTGGGCCCTGCGCTGCCACCAGCCCACATCCCACATGCGCTCCCTCTCTTTCCCTCTCTGCCCCCCTCTTTCTCTCCTTTTCTTATCCCCCTCTTTCTTTCTATCCCTCCCCCTCTCCCTCTTTCCCCCCTCTCTCTCAATCCCTCTATCTCCCTCTTTGCCCCCTCTCTATATCCCTCCCCCCTCTCTCCCTCTCTCTCCCTTTTTCTTTCTCTCCCTCTCTGCCCCCCCCTCTCTCCCTCTCTGCACCCCCCCCGTTCTCTCTCTGTTTCTCTCTCCCTCTTTCTCCATCTCTATTCTACATATTTATTCTCTTCCCCCTCACCATCCCACATGCTGTCTATTTATTGCTGAGTATATTTCTGTTTCTTTCTCTTTCTTTCTCTCTTTTTCTCTCTCTTTCTCCCTGTGTCACTTCTCTCTCACCCTCTCTCACTTAGCGCCTTAGACTCTGTTTGCGCTCCTCTGCTCCGGCCTCTCTCTCTCTCTAGGTCTCTCTTTATCGGCGGTTTCAGTGCGCCGGGGAACTCGATGCGCCGGTTCACAGCCGCGCTCTGTGACTCCCTCCCCCCTCCCCCCTGCAGCGCACACCTCCCACACGTCCGCCGGGGGGGGGGGGGGGGGGTTTATCAGCTGGCCTTGCCCCCCCACATCCATCTCTATCAGCTTCAATCTCC
>NC_083776.1:12176297-12178797 GCF_963514075.1 Conger conger | reverse complement strand
CACAGCCCTGTCTGTCTTTTTCTCTCCATACGAGTGTGACCACAGCCCTGTCTGTCTGTTTCTCTCTCTGTACGAGTGTGTCCACAGCCCTGTCTGTCTGTTTCTCTCTCTGTACGAGTGTGTCCACAGCCCTGTCTATCTGTTTCTCTCCATACGAGTGTGTCCACAGCCCTGTCTGTCTGTTTCTCTGTACGAGTGTGACCACAGCCCTGTCTGTTTCTCTCTCCTTACGAGTGTGACCACAGCCCTGTCTGTCTGTTTCTCTCTGTACGAGTGTGACCACAGCCCTGTCTGTCTGTTTCTCTGTACGAGTGTGACCACAGCCCTATCTGTCTGTTTCTCTCTGTACGAGTGTGACCACAGCCCTGTCTGTCTGTTTCTCTCTCTGTACGAGTGTGACCACAGCCCTGTCTGTTTCTCTCTCCTTACGAGTGTGACCACAGCCCTGTCTGTCTGTTTCTCTCTGTACGAGTGTGACCACAGCCCTGTCTGTCTGTTTCTCTGTACGAGTGTGACCACAGCCCTGTCTGTCTGTTTCTCTCTGTATGAGTGTGACCACAGCCCTGTCTGTCTTTTTTTCTCTCTGTACGAGTGTGACAGCCAGAGGCTCTGTGAGCGATGTGGATCCCTCCCCCAAAACCCCTGCCCCCATTTCCCTGTTACCTAATCTCTCTGACCTCTGATCTTACTTCCCCATCATACAAATCCAGTTAAAGTGTACTTCCTCACACTGAACACCAACCTATCTTACACACGCACACACATGCACACACAAACACACACACACACACACACAGATACGCACACACAGACATGCACAGACACACACACACACACACACAGATACGCACACACAGACATGCACAGACACACACACACACACACACAGACACACGCACAGACACAGACACACGGAAACACGCGCACACACACAGACACACGCACAGACACAGACACACGGAAACACGCGCACACACACGCACGCAGGCAAGCACACGCACACACTCACACGCTCACACACACACATACAGGCAGACACGCATTCACACGCACACGTAGGCAGACACGCACACACTCACACACACAGACACGCACACACGTGCTCACACACACACACACACAGACACACGCACAGACACACGGAAACACGCGCACACACACAGACGCAGGCAGGCACACGCACACACTCACACGCTCACACACACACATACAGGCAGACACGCATTCACACGCACACGTAGGCAGACACGCACACACTCACACACACAGACACGCACACACGTGCTCACACACACACACACACAGACACACGCACAGACACACGGAAACACGCGCACACACACAGACGCAGGCAGGCACACGCACACACTCACACGCTCACACACACACATACAGGCAGACACGCATTCACACGCACACGTAGGCAGACACGCACACACTCACACACACAGACACGCACACACGTGCTCACACACACACGCAGACACACACTCACGCGGACTCACATGCACGTACACACACGCAGGCAGACACACGCGCAGACACGCACTCACACGCTCACACACAGACACAGGCAGACACGCATTCACACGCACACGCAGGCAGACGCATGCACACACACAGACACACGCACACACACATACAGAGACACGCAGACACACACACACACATACAGGCAGACACGCATTCACACACGCACACGCAGGCAGACACGCACACACACAGACACACACACACACACACAGAGACACGCACGCACGCGCAGACACACACATACAGGCAGACATGCATTCACATACGCACACGCAGGCAGACACACGCACACACACACAGACACACACACACAGAGACACGCACGCACACACACACACAGACACACGCACACACACACACACACAGAGACACGCACGCAGACACACACACACATACAGGCAGACACGCATTCACACACGCAGGCATGCACACGCACACACACACACAGACACGCACGCACGCAGACACACACACGTGCAGCCAGCAGCGGCCGGATGGATAAGCGGGGGGAGATAAGCAGGCGGAGGGGTGCGGAGCGGCAGTGTGCTGGGGGAAGTGGTGACACGGCGCTGGGGATTATCCAGGCTGGAGACTGACTGTGGGAGGCAGGAAAACAGCAGCTCCACCAGCAGAGCTCTAACCTGCTGGAGCTCTCCGACACTGCAGCGCTATGCGGGCGTCTGTGTGTGTGTGTGTGTGTGTGTGTGTGTGTGTCTGTCTGTGTGTCTGACTGAGGACTGTGTGTGTGTGTGTGTGTGTGTGTGTGAGTGTGTGTGTGTGAGTGTGTGTGTGTGTGAGTGTGTGTGTGTGAGTGTGTGTGTGTATGAGTGAGTGTGTGAGTGTGTGTGTGTGAGTGAGTGAGTGCGTGTGTGTGTGTGTGAGTGCGTGTGTGTGTGTGTGTGAGTGCGTGTGTGTGTGTGTGAGTGTGTGTGTGAGTGTGTGTGAGTATGTGTGTGAATGTGTGTGT
>NC_083776.1:12161297-12171297 GCF_963514075.1 Conger conger | reverse complement strand
ACGTATTCACACACACACATGCACACACACACGTATTCACACACACATGCACACACACACACACGTATTCACACAAACACACACATGCACGTATTCACACACACACACACACACACACGTATTCACACACACACACATGCACGTATTCACACACACCCACACCCACACGCACGTATTCACACACACCCACACACGCACGTATTCACACAAACACGTACTCGCACTGACGCACAGATTCCCACACACACATGCTCACATTCACACCCACATACCCACACATACACATGCACATTCACATACACACACACATGCACGCATACACGCATATACACAAACTCAGGCATACACACATGCATGCGTTCACACATGCAAACATTTACACACCCGCACATACTTACACACGCACACACACATTCACGCCCGCAAACGCACGCACACACACATTCACACCGATAAACACTCTCACACACACACGCACATACACACATGCAGTCGCTCGCATGCTCACACGCGCACACATGTGCGCACGCACACACACACACATGCACACGCTTCAAATCACAGCCTTTATTGATTTGTTTATCAACCGATTTCCCAAGACGGTCCAATCAGACAGTTCTCCTCTGTGCAACAGGAAGCGAAAAAGATGAAGGGGTGGGGGGTGGGGGGTTGGCACAGACATTACTGTTTTCTCTAGGCAGAGAGATATTCACCCCCAGGGTTGCTGTTCCTTCCTGGAGTTTCCCCTGGGGTCCTGAACCCATCCAGCGGGTGGCAGGTGGTGTAAAAGGTGGTGTTTGTGCGTGCGCGTGTGTGTGTGTGCGCGCGGCAGGGGTGCAGTCACAAGGGTTAATCTGAACTCCGCACTTAAAAAACACAAAAAAAACAACAATGGAGCCAACAGCTGTCATAGTGGGCGGTGTGGTGTGTGTGTGTGTGTGTGTGGGGGGGGGGTGATGTCCGTAAAAAATAAAAAACCAAAAAAATAAAACCCTACAGGAATATCCAGGAGCGGTTTATAGCTGAGTGAAGGCTGGCAGCTGCTTGCCGGAACTGGTGCTTGTTTGTGTGTGTGTGTGCTTGAGTGTGGTATGGACAGTTGGTGTGTGGCTGAGCGATGTATGTGTGTGTGTGCCTGTGTGTGTGTGTGTCTGCATTCCTGTGTGTGTGGGTACGTGCCTGTGTAGTTGCACGTGTATGTGTGTGTGTTCACCTGTGTGGGTGTGCGTGCATGTGCCAGCATGTGTCTGTGTGTGTGTGGATGTTGCTGCGTGTGTCTGTGTGTGAGTACATGTGCCTGTGTGTGTGTGTGTGTGTGTGCCTGCGTTCCTGTGTGTGTGGGTACGTGCCTGTGTGGTTGCACGTGTATGTGTGTGTGTGCCTGTGTTTGTGTGTGTGTGTGTGTGTGTGAGTACATGTGCCTGTGTGTGTGTGTGTGTGTGTGCGTGTGAGTGAGTGTGGTATGGTGAGATGCTCGGTGTGTGGCTCAGCGATAAACTGTCTGCGAGGCAGAGGGGGGTGTGTGCGTGCGTGTGTGAAAGATAGCGTGTGTGACAGAGGGATTGAGTTTACCGCTCGATTTAGCCTGCCCCCCCCCCCCCCACCCCCACCCCCTTTTTCTCCCTTCTGCTCATAAGCCGCGTTTAGGGCGGCACTCCGCATCTAAATTACCGCGAATATAATCCCCCGTCTCCTCCCCCCGTCGCTGACAACAGCTGACCTGCAATGCACCCGAACGGCAGGAGAGAACACAACCGCCAGGCCGTGATAACAGCCCTGCGTGCTCCCAGCTCCCAGCTCCCGCGTGCTCCCAGCTCCCGCGTGCTCCCAGCTCCCGCGTGTTCCCTGCTCCCGCGTGCTCCCTGCTCCCGCGTGCTCCCAGCTCCCGCGTGCTCCCAGCTCCCGCGTGCTCCCAGCTCCCGCGTGCTCCCAGCTCCCGCGTGCTCCCAGCTCCCGCGTGCTCCCTGCTCCCGCGTGCTCCCAGCTCCCGCGTGCTCCCTGCTCCCGCGTGCTCCCTGCTCCCGCGTGTTCCCAGCTCCCGCGTGCTCCCAGCTCCCGCGTGCTCCCTGCTCCCGCGTGTTCCCAGCTCCCGCGTGCTCCCAGCTCCCGCGTGCTCCCAGCTCCCGCGTGCTCCCTGCTCCCGCGTGCTCCCAGCTCCCGCGTGCTCCCAGCTCCCGCGTGCTCCCAGCTCCCGCGTGCTCCCTGCTCCCGCGTGCTCCCAGCTCCCGCGTGCTCCCTGCTCCCGCGTGCTCCCTGCTCCCGCGTGTTCCCAGCTCCCGCGTGCTCCCAGCTCCCGCGTGCTCCCTGCTCCCGCGTGTTCCCAGCTCCCGCGTGTTCCCAGCTCCCGCGTGTTCCCAGCTCCCGCGTGCTCCCAGCTCCCGCGTGCTCCCTGCTCCCGCGTGCTCCCTGCTCCCGCGTCTTCCCAGCTCCCGCGTGCTCCCAGCTCCCGCGTGCTCCCTGCTCCCGCGTGTTCCCAGCTCCCGCGTGCTCCCAGCTCCCGCGTGCTCCCTGATCCCGCGTGCTCCCAGCTCCCGCGTGCTCCCAGCTCCCGCGTGCTCCCAGCTCCCACGTGCTCCCAGCTCCCTCGCCCCCGCCGCCGCAGCCCAGCCGGAGACAGAGCCACGGGGCGAGACAGACATCTTATCTGGAATTACAGTTATGTCCCCGTCTAAACCGCCAAACGTCTGCGACATGCGCACACGCACCACAAAGAAAAATAATATTCTGTGTTTACTGAAGCACATACTGTCGGCTACTTAATGGCTGATTTCTGTGGGGGTTTCTTTTTTTGTGTGTGCAAATTTTGTTTTATTGCTTCTAAGTGTAAATGTGTAATTATACTCAAAATTAATTAGAATTATATCTCCTGTCTCTGTTTTATGTTACAGTGCTTGGTAAATTCCTGTTGTATGTGCTTTGGCTGTATAATGTATGTATGAGAGTACGGAGTAAGTGTGCCTGTGTTCTTTACCCTGGTGGGTACGAATGAGAATGAGTAAGTGTTTACGTGGTTAGCATGTGGGTGTATCTGTGGTTAGCATGCATGCGTCTATGCGGTTTGTTTATTTGCGTGTGTGCGTGTATGTTTGTATGTATGCGTCACGCATGTGTGTGTGCGATTTGTCGATGCCCTCCTTGGTGTGTGAAGTACGTGTGACGGACTACATTGAGCTGCACCCAGGAAGAGGCTGGAACAGTCTGTCAGAACCGAGGCCTCTTGTAAAAATGATGTTAAATCACCATCAATGCGATTTAAAAAAACGGAAAACTTCTTACCTCTAAGCAAGGTCCAGACCAGGGGTACAAATGGTCCCTTATAGCTGGTCAGCTATATTGTCAGCTATAAGACTGTTCTTCATTTGCTTGCCTGCGATTTTCTGTTTCACCTTTTCCATGTAATTGCTGTAGAGTTTACATGGGAAAAGGAGACGCCCAGACAGAAAGTCAATTGAAGGTGTTCACATGGCAGTGCAATTAAGCTTTAAAATCACATTTGTGATGTATAGACAACACAGTGAAATCTTTAATTATGTGTGTGAATATTTTATATTTGATTTGAGCATAAGCCCCCGGAGGGGAAACCGATAACACAACTGCAGTCTGTCACGTGTAACGTGTCCGTCCATCTGTTTTGTGTCCCACCCGAAAGACGGAGGGGTATCATTACAAATGCTAGCCATTACTTAATTGATCAATGAGAAGATACTAAGATATGAAATAAAACGTATTGCAAACAGGCTTTAGTCCGTTTTAAATGCTGTAATTCTTTAGAAGGTTCATTTTGGAAACACTCCTGTGGACTGAGAATTTATAATGAAAAATGCATTACAAAATGTGTGCCATGTTGTATGAAACAGGAGAGGAATTATTATTTTTTTTAATGACGTTATCCGCAGGATAACATTTTCCCGGTGTTAAATGGATTGAAGTATTTCAAATGGTTTCCTAAATCAAAGCAGGTTTGCAAATTTGAGTGAGGAAACGGGTTCACAGACGGTGTGTGATCTGCTTTTCATTAAGGAAGTTTGTTTGTGCAGGCGCACGCGGAGATGGGAGAGATAGATATCCTGGCTGACCGCGCGATTGGCTATAAGACCATGCGTGTGTATGAGGTCACCGCACGTGTGAATTTGCATTACGGGCTCCCGCCCGCGCTGACAGGCGTGTGCGTCCGTCTCTCTGGAACCCCGTCGCGAAAATTTTCATTTTCTCCGTAACTGCAAGGTTACAGCGGTCTCATAAATCAGGTTTCCCCCCCCCCCCCCGCCCCCTTTGCATCATTTGTCGGAGCGGCGTGGCCGCCATTAACGCCAGGCGGGGAGAGGGAGGACCGCGTGGTTCCGGTAGCTTCCTGAGCGGGGTATAAATCAGCTCTGCCTCCTCCCGCCTCCCCCGAGGAAAAGGAGCACGCAATCGCGCCCGCGCCCGGGCGGCAGTCGGAGCGCAACCCCGTCATCTCTCAGCGCTGATTAGAAAATACATAATTCAATGACAATCTGCCGGGCAGAGTGGAGGAGAGGGAAAGGTAATTCGATCGGGCACATTTATCTGCCAGAGGCTTCCAGAAGCAGAATGGCAACAGAAAGCCTGCGTGTGTGTGTGTGTGTGTGTGTGTGTGTGTGTGTGCGCGCGTGTGTGTGTGGGGGAAGGGCTTTATACGGCCAATGCCTTCGGGAAGCGTTGACCCTACGATTGACCCTTGTCTCCTCCGCGAGCATTCGTTCCCGCGCAGCACGCTACCAAAGCTAATCGCTTCGTTACCATTTATGCCTCGCGTGCTTGGGGGAGGGGGGGGAGGTGATAGCCACATCGGCCGCGCAAACTGCTATTAATATCGAAAGGCAGCGTCGCCTCCCAGGGGCTATAGCCACGTCACGCTGACACCACCGGCAGCGGAGCGCAGAGGAGGCTGTCGGGGCTCCTTCAGCCGTCCGCGGAGCGGAGGGAGACCGCCGGAGCGACAGGCACGCCGCCGCCGCGCGCGTGGAGCCGGGGACGCGATGACAAACGGCGCAGACACAGCCCCGCGGGGGCGCCGCGGCGGTGCGGGGGGGGGAGACGATGACATCAGTGGAACAGCGGGGGCTGCTGGCGCGGAGCTGGCCCTGCCTGGCCCTCGCTCCGCTAAAGAGGAATGGCCCCGGCCGCCTGCCGGCGCGGGCGTTGGAAACTGTGAATCCCACACGCTAACGCCGCTGTTAGCGCCGTCTATTTATACCCGCACGGGAAACAGAGCGCGAGAACGAGTCCGCGGGACGTCGGGAGAGAAAACGGGATTCCTGAAAATGAATGGCCTGTGTTATGCTCAGCCTTAAAAGCCTAAATGCTCGACTGAATGCGACAGATGGTCGTTATGTTGCGGTTTCTATAGCCTAAGTTTTTTCATCAGATTCCTTCCCCCCGAGATACCCGCACCGATATTCTAATATTCTGGAAGTGTGCGCTTCTGTTTTGAAGATTCATTATGAATGAGACATTCTTTCTGCTGCCTGGGGCTCATACAAAAATTAAAAATGTTAGAGTGTTTATAGATTAGGCTATAGCCTGTAGTTTCCTTGCCAGAGAAAAGCACTGAGAAGTTAGGCTACACACCCTGTGTACAATTCTTTGTAATTGCAAGGTAGTTGCATTGACGCAGAAAGTGGCCCTACTATATGACTCAGCTAACGGTTGTGGTTGACAACCTGCATGACGTGTACCAAATAGTTGCTCATCCTCGAATCATGTGGTTGCGATTTTGTCAGTGTTTTCACGCACACACACACACACACACACACACTTTCTGTGCCCAGAAATAAGTTAATTATATATATATCTATATTTCTGTAGCAGGGTAGATTCAGGGTAGAGTCTGACCTCTCTCATCGACACAGTGTTTTTCGCCCACAGAACTGCCGCTCACTGGATGTTTTTGTTTATCGCACCACTGCATGTAAACTCTGGAGTCTGTAGTTTGTGAAAATCCCAGGTGGGCGACTGTCTCCGTGATGCTGGAACCTCCCTGTCTGGCAACAAACAATCGTACCGCATTCAAAGTCACTATGACCACGCACCTTGCCAGTTGTTAATGTTGGGTTGAACAGTAAATAGACTTCTTCACCGTAGCTGCATTCTTTTATGTATTGAGTTGCAGCCACATGCTGTGCTGTTTGGAGGACGAGGTTACCGTGTGGGTGTACCTAATAATATGTAGTGTATGTTTACTGAAATAAGCCTACCATATGAATTTTGTGCTGGTTGGTAAAATGTATGAAAGGTATTCAATACCCTTTCTAAAGATCCACATGGGCCCAGTTTGAGCTGAGAAAATAAGTAAATAAGTCACACTAAAATGTGCTTATGCGAAAATTAGGATAGAACTGCATTTCGATAATTTGGAATGGCCTGGGTGCCTGTTTGTGATAACAAAGGCCTATGATAACATACATAGTCTATTTAGCTTGATCAATGGAGACTCCTAGGTTACACAGGCAGCAGAACGGGATTCATCATTTATAATTTACTGGATAAATGCAGAAGAGAGAGCTGGTTATTTATTTAGGCTACCAGGATTTCAAGTTGACTATTCAAAGCGTTGCTACATTTACATTTACATTTTTGTCATTTGGGAGACGCTTTTAATCCAAAGCGACTTACAAGTGCATAGGTTCTTCCACAAGTTAAAAGCATCACATCCATAACTACATTGCTACATTTTGGTGAATGTCCGACATCACCCATACCGGCTTGTATATACACGGTAGGTCAATAGAATATTATCGGAACGTGAAATTATACGGAAGAACTAAATCCAGCGTACATTTTTGCCTCCATTTTCCTTATGGCCAACTGTACAAAAGCACGATGATTCGGCGGGGTGTGGATGGAGAAAATGGGGGCAGTCGCAATCCTTTTCCGCTCAGCCGAAGATTCTGCTGCAGCGTCTCCGGTGTGTTTACCTATTGTATTCAGTAAGAGATTGTGTATTCTGTATAATTGAGGCTCGCACCGACTGCTCGGCGGAGACGACTTCCGGCAGGGACGTGGAATGTAATAAGTGTGCTTAGTGTGTGCGCCGGGTGCCGTTAAAGAAAGGCAAATACTTATTCTCCCTCCTCCCACTGCGGGCTAACCACAAAGGGAATCGGCCCTTTCAAGCTGCTCCCCTCCCTGGAAATTAATCACTGACGGAAGGAACACAAGCCCGTAACAGTCAAATTTAAAACACATCAAATGCAATGTCATTAGACGCTCCCAGTTCATGGGTGGGAGGTGGGGTGTTATTAGAATCAATTTCCAGATGCAGTCAAACGTTCCGGTTCGTTTGCCTGCATAAACACTGTGATGCCAGATCTTACGCTTGGGTAGGTCATATCAGAGCTGATGCTTAAGTTGATATAAACAGGCTAATTTCTTATTATTTCTGTAATATTATTATTATTATTATTCAGTTGCTGAGGTGACGGGATAACTTCAAAAATATATTTTGTCGCATTCCAACCATTGTACCATTTGTCTTTGAATTCAGTTCTCAAAGCACTTCATCGCCTTTGCAAATGTGTGGTCAGCAGAACCAGGAACGCCTACGAACACACACAGCAGCGCAGGTGATTTGAGGCGGACTGGATCGCGCACTGGTCTCGTCAGGCAGAAGTGCTCTGCACAGCGAGCGCTGTGGCTACGGCTATCGGCTGCACCCCGCGACGAACAAAAGCTCCGCTTGTTCCTGGCGCCGCGTGCCTCGCTCAGGCTGAAAAAAAAACCGCAGCCAGCCGGCAACGCGCCGAAGCTGCACAATATTCTTATCGAGCCAAGCGGAAAAAGGGACACGGGGCGTTTCTGACCGTTGGCCCCGCGTTTATCAGATACGGAGCCGGCGCGACGGAACTTTCATCCGCGCGGAAACGGGACACCGTCAGAAAGGCACCCGTGGTGTAGCGGAGGGCGGATCTGTAACCCAACGCCCGTCGCTGGCGGCGAACCAGCGCCCCGCTGCTTTCCTGAAATAAACACCACACATGGAGGCGAGGCGGTGCGCGCTGCATCTGAAGTCACTGTGAAGGCCGGGCTTCACATGTGAATATTAACTTCTGTGTACAGTAGGCCAAAGGCTAGGATGATTATCTGTGACCTATATTTCAGTAATATAATATGGAAATAGGCCACGGCTTGGCCAAACTCTCCCCATCAGTCCTTTCTGGGAAAACAACCTTATGGCTCTGTCATCCAGCCCACGTAGGCTACAGCCTCTTCATACAAGCCACATCTCTGGGAAAGCACTGGACCAAGTAGCGTTGAACCAGTGTGAACGTGTTTCTGCAAACCTTTTTGTGATCTCAAAGGACACCTACCCCAGTAAGCCAATCCCTGATTGGACTGCCGCTGATGTCATCTAATGGGCCGTCCATCATTTCCCACAGGCACTATAGTGGTCGACAAGTGGCAGGACTATTTTGTTCCAGACTATTTGCATTCTCTTAATGAAGGGAAATGGTTGTGACAGCCTCACCTCAGCTGTCTGTCAACACACTGTTATCCACCTTCATCTCTATTTTCTGCTGAAATTCCAGTCCAATCGGATTTCCCCTTCTCTGGCACTAGCTAGCTGGGGAATGTCTATCTTGGGGGAAAAAAAACATCGGAAAATCTGTTAAATCCCACATCCTCACAGGATTTGTGAGTGGGAGGAGGAAAATATGCAAATAGCTAGATGCATGGGAACTTATGGGATAATGTAGGGGATTGTTAAAAAAAAAAAGTTTTTACACACAGACCTCAGATGCCACAGTTTAACACACAGGTTTTCATAGTTAATATACTTGAGTATCATTAATAACACGAGTTCGAAAGAGAAAAGATCATGTATACTGTAAAAAAAAGTGCTATGTTTACCATACATACAGCTTATTAAAAACAATGAGAAAAATAAGTTTGTTCCCATAAATGTCATTGGACTAAATCAGCTTGACTTTAATGAGTAGCCTATGCCTGGCCGTTAACTTTGGGACGGCTGGCTTTCTGCAGCGATGACTCATTTTCATGTGTCAGTGGATCATTTGAACTCTCAGGCACTATCCTCTGGAGTACATCACTGGGTAAACCCAACACTGCGGAGGTGCTGGGAACTTTTCATTTGGACCTCTGCTGTCAAAGGTCTCCGCTCTTTGATAGGGTGTAATGAAATGGTAATTACACAGGTCAGGTCTGAAAGACTCTATAATGGCCACATTAATTAAAACTAATCAGTTCTCCCTTCTCTGGGCGATGGGACGCCGAGATGGAAGCATAAGCTACTGGAGTTCACGTGTGGCCACCTTCCTCACGCAACTATGAGATTCACTCCGCAAAGCCTACTTTAAAGGGGATGAACAACTTTTAGAGGCGAATGGCTGATTGCCCTAGCCTACCCACATTTTATTACCATTATGAACACCATGTTGGAATGAATTATTGCTTAGATGCTCCCCTGCGTGGTCTTGGTTGTACAGGTCTTCTCTACAAAGTAAAATACCCAAATGAGTTCTGAAGGCACAGTAATTTGTACCACGGATAAATAGCGTTTGCCTCCGACTATCATGAATGTAACGCGTGGATTTTCATTTTATTCTTCTCTTCGTTTGGCGAACGGCATTACAGGTGTCTGCCATTGTCGCATGCTATATGCCTTGAGCTCTTTACCGGGCGCGTTTCGTGTTTTCTGTTATATATGATGAAAGAGCCGAAACGCACCGATGCTGTGGTTTCCGCCGACTCCGTTCTCACCCTCTTCTCCTTTTAAGAGCTGCGCGCAGGGCGAGCGCTTTCCTCTCGGCGGGGTCAGCGGACCCTTCAGAAACGTGCTGGGTTCGGCGGCGTGCGTGTCGCTCAGAGGCATTATGTCTTCAGGCAGACAGCCCATTATTTCTCGCCGGAGCGAGAGACGGAGGCGCGAGCTACAGCCCGCAAACCCATCACGACCCCAAGCTAGGTCACCTTTCTCCCGCCGCTTCCATCTTGACATTTTAAGAGCCGTAATTAATCC
>NC_083776.1:12076297-12156297 GCF_963514075.1 Conger conger | reverse complement strand
CCATTCCGGTTCTCTTTAAAACGGCCGATGTGTAATGCCTCCTAATCCGCTGGTCGGAAAGACTGACAGAGAAAGCGGAGGCGTTACTGGGCAGGGCGCTGAGGCAGCTTGATAAATGGAGCCAAATTCCCCCGCGCCCCCGCCCCCACCCCCAGGTGTTCATGGTCGTGCGCTATCGCTGTCTGTCGTTGATATATCCGGCATTCCTGGATTTAACCGTTTGCTTTAATTATCAGTTATGTGCTTCACAGATGTGATGTTCAATTAGCATGGAATGTAATTTAAACATTCAGAGAGTCGCACATGCAGCATAGGTTTAGATAATCCGACGGAGAAAAACAGCTTGCTTCCAATAATTACGCAACCAAGGCAGTTGCAGGTTATTGGGTGTCTTTGTTACAAATATTAAGGTTTAGTCGTTTTGCACAATATTTATTAATATTCATAAATTCTTTTGCAAATAACTGTAAAAACTTTCAGGATAGTATGTCCTCTAAGAGCCTTGGAGATTAAGTTCTTTTAAGAACTCTGATAGATAATAACAAGTGTTTTTGAGATATTAAACGTGTGCAATTTTGTCTCGATACCTCTCATGGTATGACCATCGCTGTATAGTGATGTGTTTCATTCTTTCTTTATTTATTTTTTTCTCCCACCATTTTCCACGAACCATTGCAAAAACGTCTGTGCATGAAGTATGCAGTTCACATCTAACCTGACAGAGGAAGGGAATTTGAAATTAAACTCTTTCTTGAGCAGACTCCCCCCCCCCTCCCTGCCCCACTGTCTGGAGAGAAAAATAAACTTGACCTGCTTCAGATGAATACATCACTGGCACTTGGCTACAAAATCACAATACTTGATATTCAATGCCTGCAGGCTACCAGCACTGTGGATTAGAGAAGAGACCCCGAAACTGTGGAGTGAGCGTCAACTACCTATTCCAAACACACACGCAGGAACACACACACACACCCGCACAAACACACGCATATGCAGGCACACACACACACACACACACACACCGCACACATACGTGCAGACACACACCACACACATACGTACAGGGACATACACACACACCTGCACAAATGCGTACATGCAGGCGCACACACACACACACACACACCACACACGTGCAGGGACATGCAAACACACACACACACCACACACACACACAAACAGACACACACACACCACACACACACACACACACAAACACACACACACACACACACACACACACACACACACACACAAACACTACCTCTGAATATCTGAATATTCCACAGTATTGGCCCAGATCTTCGTGGCTCCCTCTCCGGCATTGTTCTGCCGTAGTGCTACTGGCCAGTGGACGTCTGCTCATGTGGGTGGTAATGGGATACATTCCACCTCCAGGCTAAAACATATTGTGAGGTCCAGGCCTGGGAAGGAGGGAAGTACAGAGTACACAGCTCTCACTCACAGGTACGCTCATTCTCATATGATTAAAAACAGCACAGTCATGCTATCACAGCCCGATGAAGAGTTACACTGTCCTTGACCAGGACACGTGTGACATCAGAGTAATACCAACACACTGATTTAATCCCAGCGAATGTCTTGGTTGCCGGGGGTAGGGGGGAGGGGTTCTTTTAGGGTTAATATTATAGCAGATCTACTGGTACTATATTTTGTTACAATGCAAATTGTTATGTTAGGTTACCCCTACCCAATACTTAGTGAATGCAAATGGGCCTGTGTGCTTTCTTGGTGAGGCTGCATTTTTATGTTCCTGGAAATACCGACGATGTTCTCCTGTACTGTGTGGATAGGAGAGTCTGCTCAATGGTTGTAATGTAATGTATGTAATGACCATGATGTATACACATCCCTGGTTGGCCAAGCGTGTTACGACCTGCTGCTTTTCCAGTGTTAAATCACAAAGGAGCGTGTTTCGGTTAAATCCCTCTGCTCTCTCAGTTCCAGTTGGCCATTTGTGAGAACGAGCGCTAATAATTTCCTCATGATGTAATAATGAAGTCTTTAGTCAGAATAGCAATTAGGATTTGGAAATGAGCCTTACGGATCACAGTGGCAGTTGAAGAATTAAGCTGGTGATTAAGAGTTTTGATTTCTTCAAGTGAATAGGTGCGAGAATTAGTCAAAAAGTGCGAGAATTTCACAGCTCAGCGTGGGCTAGCAGTTTTGCACTTCGTCACGATCTTGCAAAAAAAAATATGAAAGCGCTGATATTAATGTAAAGCACATTTACTGCGCTGTGCTGTAGATGTTGCCTGTTCATGTACAATGTAATGTAATGTACAGTGAGTATTCTGCTCTTCTGCTGGGTTGGTGGACGAACATTCTCACAGCCCTGAGCAGCCATCATCTGAAAAGAAAATGGCTGGCCTCAGAAATCACAACATACATGTAAAAGCTACGCTTTAACCTGAGATCACCTTAAATGGGTCACTGCCATCATGCCCATCCCAACCTCCCCATCTTAAACACATCAGTAGGGGCACCCATTGACCTTGCATTACCATACAAATCCCCCTAAAGCAGGGGCGCACAACTCCAGTCCTGGAGGGCCGGTCTGAGTGCTGGTTTTTGTTCCAACCACTTGCCTTTGTTTTAGTTTTCTCCCAGCTCTATAAGCTACATTGGTTCACTCCTGTACTTGAGCAGGGTAAGATATTTAGGATGCACTTGCAGTCTGTGGCTGTAGCTGGTGCTTATATAAAATAAGATCAGATCAAGAGATGACTGTGCTAATTAAATCATTAGGCGCAGAAGTTGGCGCCAAGTCCTCAAACGAAAATCAGCCCTTGTTACGCACCCCCGCCCTAGGGTCACCGTCGGCATCGGATCGTTGCAATCACCTGACTAATTACACAATTAGTGACCCTCAGAAAAGCAATTAGTTGATGAGAGGAAGTAACATGACATGGACGGAATGTCAATCACCAATTTAAAAAAACACATACAGAAGCAACAATGCCCTCCAAACGTGGATGTATGTTTATTTTTAGTTTGCACTGATACTCTGATATTGACTGAACTGCAGGGAAGGAAAGTGGGCTAGGTAAAGTGGCCTGGTGTCTCCACACATTGCACATACTGTCTCAGGGGTGAAACTCTGTCCAGGTCAGTGTTCAGTCTGGCCTGTTTAAAATCAGTGGCCTTATGATGATACTCTCCATTCGCATGATAGAAGGGAGCTGCTTCTGCCTGCATGTGTGTGTGTGTATGTGTAAATGTGTGTGTATGTATGTAGTGAGTGTCTGTATGTGAGTGTCTGTGTGTGTGTGTGTGTGTGTGTGCGTGCGTGTTCTTCCTTGTCGCCACGGCAGCAGGAAGCCCTCCACACGCCAGCTCCACGGGAGAGAGAGAGGGAGGGATAGAGAGATAGAGGGATATAGAGAGGGAGAGGGAGGGAGAGAGAGAAAGGGAGGGAGAGAGAGAGGTGAATCTGTCATTTTACCTCCTTCAGCCATTACGCAGGATGTGTGGAGCCGTTGGTGGAACAGGACACAGACAGGGCTGGTGCCTTCGCGTGGGCCTCTCTGAAGAGCTGGCAGTGGTTAGTGTG
Organism: Conger conger; assembly: GCF_963514075.1. Lineage (NCBI taxonomy): Eukaryota > Metazoa > Chordata > Actinopteri > Anguilliformes > Congridae > Conger > Conger conger. The sequence goes on along the minus strand of NC_083776.1, from coordinate 12,152,720 downwards.
GAGGGATGGCCAGGGGGAAGTCATTGGCTGGATCGCGCCCAAGGTTTAATCTGGCTGCTGATTGAAAGGAAACCACAGAAACTTCCAGCCTGCAGCCTGACGTCCGTGCGCATGACGTACCCCGGCCCCCGGCCGAGGAGCTGACGCAGGTGACAGACCCCTCTCCCGCCCGGGCCTGCGGGCATAAACACGCTCCTGTTCTGTCTGCGCTGTCCGCTGCTGTCAGGCCCCGGCTTAAGTGCAGTCAGCTCGCCGACCTGACCTTTAACATGAAGCCGCTCCCCCTTTTAGCGCAGGGATCTCAGACTGCTCGCCGGCTTTTGTGGTTTCCTTTCAATCACTGGCCTCGGAAACAGGGCACGCCGACATTTTAGCCAAGCGGTGACTCTTTTTTTCTTTTCTTTGGACTCCCCTCCCCCCTTTCCCGTCGGCTTCATTAAAGCAGCGAGCAGCTGAAAGGGTTACCGGTAGAGGAGGAATCGCAGCTCACGAGGCACAACGCACTCTCAGACAAAAAGGGGAAAAGGCACAAACAATGCCTAAAAACGTCTACAAATGCTGGAACTGGGGAGGTACCCCATAGGCGCGTAATTGTATCCCTAGCCAGCAATGCATAATTCATTTGTGTCTTTTTTTGTTTGTAAAAGGTATCGAAATAGAACATTATTTTACTTTCAAGGTACATTCGGGAAACGTGTTCCTTAAAGAGCAAAAAAGGTACCTCTATTAGCTCTGTGCCTTTATTTCTGAGAGCGTGGCAGGGGATCAGGCCTGTGTTTGTGTGGGGGTTGGGAGACTCGTGCGCAGCTCCAGAGTTTCTCCAGCCCGTCCGCACGTTTCGTGGAGCGCCTCTGTGCAGAAACACAGCAGAAACTGGCACGCACTGTGGCCCCAGAGATGTGTGTGTAACGGGGAGGATTTAAAAGGGCTTGAGCACGGTGAATGACTTAGAAGCACAAAGCAGCGTCTAATGGCCGTGGCGTTGAAGGTATTGAGCTATTGTATAACACAGTAATTAGCAGCTGGGTTAATGAGGACGGTGTGGATATTAGGGTACTGTTAAATACAGCCCAACACCGAGGGAGATCGTGGGAACAAGTGGCGACTTGCCATCTGCATTCTGTGTGAGCCTCACCTCCCGCGTTGTGTTTTCAAGTGCTCCTGTGGTTGTGTGCAAGTGTGTATGTGTGTGTGTGTCCGAGTGTGAGTGTGTGTGTGTGTGTGTGTTTGTGTGTTTGTGTGTTTGTGAGTGTGTGTGCGAATGTGAGTGTGTGTGCGTGTGTGTGTGTGAGTGTGTCTGCGTGTGTGTATGTGTGAGTGTGTGTGTGTGTGTGTGCGCAAGTGTGTGTGTGCGAGTGTGTGTATGTGTGAGTGTGTGTGTGAGTGTGTGTGTGTGTGTGCGAGTGTGTGTGTGCGAGTGTGCGTGTGTGTTTGCAGCGCTGTGTGTATATGTGTGCGTGTGTCTGTGTGGGTGTGTGTCTGTGTGTGTGTGTGCGCTTGTCTGTGTGTGTGTGTGTCTGTGTGTGTGTGTGCGCGTGTCTGTATGTGTGTGTGTCTGTGTGTGTGTGTGCGCGTGTCTGTGTGTGTGTGTGTGTGTGTGTGTGTGTGTGTGTGTGTGTTTGTGTGTGTGTGTGCGCGTGTCTGTGTATGTGTGTGTGTGTTCGTGACAGTGAACAGCCTCCTCTTTATTTCTTCAGCACAAAGCCGCTGTACGCTGCCCGCCAGTTCCTGTTCCAAACGGACCTTTCATGCAAATCCGTCAGATTATTAACAGCGAGGTTATTATGAGAGCCGGCACTCGGAGCGCGGTGCGTTCAGTCCGTGTCCAGGAAGGCTATTTATTTTATTTAGATTTCCGTTCAGGCCTACGCGGCACTCGAATCAGCGAGAGACTCCAGCTGCCTGCCTGTCTGTTTCCCGGCGGCCCCCACACCGGAGGACGGTGCCTCCGCGGCGGCGGTGGGGGCAGGGCGCTCTGCCGGATGCTCCAGACGAGCGCTTAATGAGATGATTGATTGGCACGAGGAGCGGCGCGGCACGTGCGTCTAATTTAAGAGCAACAAGGCGGGCTAATTGAGGGGCAGCGCTTTTATTTCATTATTTACGGCGCGGCGCGGAGAACGGGCCCCCCCGGCTGCCAGCCCGGCGCCGAAACGCCGTTTCTGCTCCTTATTTTTAACAAGGAGCCGGCTCTCCTCCGCGGGAAAGAGGCCGGCTTTCATCATGAAAGGAGGCGCGTCTCCGCGCCGCGACTTCGCAGGCTCCACACGCCGGCCGGGGCTCGGGCGGGAGCGCTTCACGGCCGTGGAACCGGCCGGAAGCGCTTTGGCGGTCCGCCCCACCGCCGCAGACGCGCGGAGCGTTTGAGGAGCCGGGGGTTTCTGCCGAACGTGTGTTTCTGACTTCTAATCCGCCCGCCCGCCCGCCCCGCCCGCCCCGGATCAGGGGGGGAAATCCGCCGTGGCTCGGGGGAACATGAGGCCGGGCCGCGGCGTGCCGCGGGCTGCGGGGGGATAAAAGCCGAGGATCACAGGGATTCGCCGGCAGCGGAGAGGGGAGGGAGGGGGGGGTTTGGCGGGTTGGCGGGATGGGATGGGGGGAGGGGGGGGAGGGAGGGGGGTGGGGGGGGTTCTGACAGTTCAGCCCTCAAACGCGGCGCCGGAATCGCAGCAACCTGAAAGCACCGAGTGGGCGGCAATCACACTGCCAATCAAAGGCAGACTCTCGCGCCGTGACAACCGCACCGTTAGCGGCGCTACGCAGGGCACTGACAGCACAGCGCCAGCACAGCGCCAGCCCTGTTAATTAAACAAGCAGAGCTCTCACTGTGTGTCCGTGCGCTGAGCTGCTCCACACACACACACACACACACACACTGTGCAACCACACACACACACACACACACACACACACACACACTGTACAACCATACGCACACACACACACACACACACACTGTACAACCACACACACACACACTGTACAACCACACGCACACACACACACACACACTGTACAACCACACGCACACACACACACACACACACACACACTGTACAACCACACGCACAGACACACACACACGCACACACACTGTACAACCATACGCACACACACACACTCATTGTACAACCACACACACAGACACACACACACACACACACACACACACTGTACAACCACACGCACACACACCCACACACACACACACTGTACAACCACACGCACAGACACATACACACACACACACACTGTACAACCACACACACTCACACACACACACACATACTCACACACACACAGACACACTGTACAACCACACAAACACACACACACACACACACACACTGTACAACCACATATACACACATACACACACACACACACACTGTACAACCACACACATACACACACACTGTACACACACATACACACATACACACACATGCACACACAAATATACACTTTTCAAACACACACACACACACATATACACACTATACAAACACACACACACATAAACATACGCACTGTACAAACACAAACATACACAGATACGCTGTACAAACACACACATATGCACCCTTTGCAAACACACACACACACGCACATACACACTGTGCAAACACACACATGTACACATGCACAAATATAAATGCATGTGCATCCAGAAACAGAGACACTCAGACATATGCATGCACACACTGAAACAGACACAAAGAAAGAGCTGTGAAAATTGTCCATATTGCACACACAGGCAAAGTTGGATTCCACATGAGTTTCAATGTTGATTTTGGGGGGTTTTAATGTTGATTTAGCCTTTCATCACACTACGTGTGTATGTGTGTGTGTGTGTGGGCCTTTGTATGGTTGCATGTGACAGAACGTGTGTGTGTGTGGTTGTATGTGACAGAATGTGTGTGTATATGTGTGTGTGTGTTTGTGGGCCTGTGTATGGTTGTATGTGACTGAATGTGTGTGTGTATGTGTGTGTGTATGGTCCTGTGTATGTTTGCTTGTGACAGAATGTGTGTGTGTGTATGTGTGTGTGCGTGTATGTGTGTGTTTGTGGTCCTGTGTATGGTTGCATGAGACAGAATGTGTGTGTGTATGTGTATTTGTGTGTGTGTGTGTGTGTGTGTGGGGGGGGGGTGTAAATTAATGACTGTTTGTTTGCGCTTCTCGGTACGATGTGCAATAATTACGTCTGCCACTTAGGGCAGCATTAACATAAATTCAGTTACGAGCACAGGAGCCAAACACAACTGTCTGCTGCTGCCTGTAATTACCACAGGCTGAGCGCAGACACACACACACACACACACACTCCACTCCAGTGTTGATATTAATACACACACACACACACACACTCTATGCATCATTGATATTGATATTGATTCAAACACACACACATTACAGGAACACACTAACAGACACACACAAACAAACACACACATACTCTACTAAAGCTCACTGAAATATGCGCACACACACACTATTGCAATATTTGGAATTCAGTCAGAATAACTGCTATGCAAATGTAATATACTGTAATCTAAAACACACAACCATGCACATGCGCTCGGGACACACACACACACACGCACACACACACCCGTGATGCAGGATTCACACACACGTATAAACAGGAGAACAGACAGATTTGTCGGGATTCTAAATGGCAGTGCACTCTCAGAATCAAAGTGACAGTGGAGGTACATTTTTGTTCTTCAAGGATCAGATTTCCCAAATGTACCCTTTGAGTACAGTAATGTTCTCTTTCAGTACAAATGAGTATGTTTTCCTAGCAAAAAAAAAGAACACATGAATTATATGGTTGAGGTAGAAATGTACTTAGTACGTATGTATGTACGTATGCAGTGTGTACAAGCATTTGTACCTTATTAGGCTCTTTCTGTACCTTCATTTCTGAGAGTGCAGGTATAGAGGGTGCTGTTCACACCAGAGCGAGCAAAACAAAGAGGAGGGGATTTGAGCAGTACCGCACCACACAGCAAATTCAGCCTAAAAACCCCCACACGCACCCTTACCTGCCCCTCCCCCACTTATCCGCCCCCTTTCAGTGTGCCCAGTGAGAGACGCAGGAAAGCTCAGGCACACACTTTTTAAAATGGCTCCCCGGAATGGATGAAAATCTATTTCCTTCACAGCGGAGTTAAAGTGGAGTGTTTCTCTTTGCGATGTCAGGGAGAACGGAAGCCAGGATTCTACCTGGGGGGCCTGGAGTGGAGGAGGGGGGCATTGTAGTCACTCTAATTTCTTACGATTTCGGAAGGGGGAGGTGGGGGAGGGGGAGGTGTAGGCCAGGGCCTGGGCGATGATGGAGAGTTCTGGAGGAGAAGTGCATTTAAGGACGGGCATCGCAGGAGAGGGGCTGAGGCCGGAACACTGCCGCGCTGCAGGGAGACAGAGAGAGAGAGAGAGAGAGAGAGAGAGGGTGAGATAGGGAATGGGGGGGGGGTGGAGCGAGGGATGGAGGAAGAGAGAGGGAGAGACAGACAGAAAGAGCGGGAGGAAGTGAGAGATGGAGGGAGAGCGAGACGGGAAAAGAATTAAGAGAGGGAGATAAGCGGAGAGAAGAAGGGAAAGAGATGAAAGAAGGCGAGAGCAAAGAGAGAGAGGGAAGGACTGAGGAGGGGATGAGAGAGAGGGAGGGCGGGAGGGAGAGAGAGAGGGAGCTCAGCCAGGCAGAACCTCCATATTCCGCGCGCAGGCAGGCAATTAGAACCCCACTGTGCGCGGGGCTCCGGGGAACGGCGGTGGGGGGGGAGGGGGGGCGAACGGGCCTCCGGCAAATTAAAGTCCCTCATTATTCAAATCAGCAGCGGGGAGAGGAGAGCCGCTTCGCTCGCCCCGTTTATCGAGCAGGCAGACAGACGCGCCTCTCTCTCTCTCTCTCTCTCTCTCTCTCTCCTGCCGCTGCTCAATTATGAGCCGGCTCGCCCGTCACCCCTCATTACCGGCCCCGCTCCCCGACGCGGCGTGTCCGACACCAAACCCGCCACGCTCCGCCCACGCCGCTCCCCCCATTAATCTGCCGCTTTAGCGGGGCACTTCCATTCCAATTAGAGCGCGATCAATACCGCCATCGATTCCGGGAGCGGCACGGGACTCACGGGCAGTGACAGGAGACGCTTCAGCAGAGAGAGAGAGAGAGGGAGAGAGAGGGAGAGGGAGAGGGAGGGAGAGAGAGAGAGGGAGGGAGAGGGAGGCAGAGAGAGAGGGAGAGAGGGAGGGAGGGAGAGAGAGAGAGAGAGGGAAAGAGGGAGGGAGAGAGAGTATGTGTGTGAGAGAGAAAGAGAAAGGGAGAGAGGGAGAGTGAGAGAGAGGGAGAGAGGGAGAGAGAGAGAGGGAGAGAGGGAAAGAGAGAGAGAGGGAGAGAGGGAGGGAGAGAGGGAGGCAGAGAGAGAGGGAGAGAGGGAGGGAGAGAGAGATAGAGGGAGGCAGAGAGAGAGGGAGAGAGGGAGGGAGAGAGAGATAGAGGGAGAGAGGGAGGGAGAGAGAGATAGAGGGAGAGAGGGAGGCAGATAGAGAGAGGGAGGGAGAGAGGGAGGGAGAGAGAGTATGTGTGTGAGAGAAAGAGAAAGGGAGAGAGGGAGAGTGAGAGAGAGAGTTGGAGAGAGAGAGGAAGACAGGGAGTGGGTCAGAGGGAATTTGTGAGGGAGAGAGAGTGTGTGAGGGAGAGAGAGAGAAAGCGAGAGAATGTGAGAGAGAGCAAGAGAGAGAGACATGACTCATAACTTCCCTTCATTAAAAATAAGAAAGAGATGTGCAAAATATTGATGTGCCAATATTGACACAGAACGGAAAACAAAAAACACCCCAAAAAGTGTAATATTTTATTTGTTTTGAAAACATGAAGCAATCATAAGCAGTTACCAGTACAATATCTGTTTTCCATGCCACCTCAAAACATACTTCAAGCCCAAACTTCACGTCCACATGTCCAATCAGTCCAAAATACACCTTCAATAAAAAGCTCTGCCCATGACCATCCCTCTCTCATTTGAACGAGATCGAGTCTGCCACTGCCTTGATTCTTGTTACGATGTGTCAACCGGATTGATATTTCGCCATGTTTCACTTTTTGTAATAGTGTACCCCGGCCCGAAAACAAACACTACAATTCAGAATGAAACGTGAAACGGCAATCCAGTGCGTTTGTGAATAAAAACCCCACATCCGAACACCACCCTTTCACTAATTGTAGAATCATCTGCAAATGTGGACACCCTAAAGAGATATGTCCGTTTCAGAATCCCCTCAAAAGGACCTCCCTGGCCCACAGAAGGATCCAGGTGTGCCTGAGTCTGTTCGCAGCTATAACTCCGTGTACAGAACAGCACTGAAAGCCTCTTGTCCTTCCCTCGATAGGGCTTTTGTACAGAGACCTCAAGCTACCTTTCGGGGGAAAGAACCTGACCATAAAAACTACAATTTGAATAATTCAGTTTGCACTGAAGTCAGAGGTTCAGTACTTGTCCTTGTTCTGAAGAGGGGATTGTTTTTTTTACATTCCCCAAGCTGAAGACAAACTGAGAACGGTGCCTTGTAATTAAAAGTTTGAGGACGACCACAATCGCAGTTTCACGTCAATACAGTTAGGTTAAAATACAATACAGGCTTCCCATTAATAACAACAGATGACATGTCTAGTCTATTGGCTGCATTTTCCGAGTGATTCAATCACATCATCGTTCATTTGTGAAATGCACAGTTAGCAATGCCGCGGACAGGCAGTCACGCTGACAGTCACACGCTGTGACACTCTCCTGAGAGGGTGGACGAGCTGGACACAGGGTGATATCCAAAGTCCGGATTGCCCCGGCCTTTTATTCAGGGGAGAGAGAGAGCGAGAGCGAACGCATAAACAAACAAAAAGGTTTTTGGCCAGTCACCCTCACGGGATTGGGGTCAAAACAACAAACTAAAATGATAAAGGCAAACAAAACCAAACTGTAGCTTGCGCTCTCTCACTTTTCAGCTCTGTCGCCTCAAAAATGGTGTCTTGTACAAGTCAAGTGTTAAACGTCCAATACAAACTGGAGCAATCTGGAGCAGGAGGATTTCGTGATAAAATGAGGATCTGAGAAGCTGGTTGGGAAAATGCGTAGCTAACACTTTGTTGACCACTTCCATACTCATGTATTCTGTACAAATTGTACTCGTTGTGTGGCCCTGCAATCCACTTTTATGGACAATCAAAGCAGCATAATCATTGTATATCGCCACACTCAAATCTGTGTAAACTACCAGTTCTTGCATAGACCTGTTCCAAAGTTTCTTGTGGGCGAACTTATCCTTGTCCTCCAAAAGGATATAATGTGCGGTGTTATTTTTGCGCAAACATTTCTCCCACCTCAAAATCAATTTGCAAGATTATTTTTTTTTCTAATCACAAGACCAGCTATATTTATTCTGAATGGTGAATTGATACTAATTTCACCAACTCGTTCTCCCACCGTGACGTGTACCTCTGCGCCAGTGGCAGCCGCTTCAGAGACGCACCTGAACCCCTTGTGAAGAGCATGGTTTGGGTTCCCCTGTCAGGGCCAGATACTGCTCCCACCCGCCACACTGGGCAGGTCTTACCCTTGGGTCAACAACGAGAAAAGAACAGTGAAACCAGTAGAATACAGGAGAAGAAAAAATGCTAGATGACTAGAGGAAAATAGGAAGGAAGGAAATAAGATGTAAAGAAAAGAGATGAAAGAGAACAGAGAGAACACACCGCTAAAAACTCCGGCACACTGCTCTCTGAGAGGCTCCATCTTCACACGCACTCACTCAGGAGAGAGAGAGAGAGAGGAGAGAGAGAGGAGGGGGGACAGAGAGAGAGAGGGAGAGAAAGAGGAGGGGGGATGGGGAGAGAGAGACAGAGAGAGAGAGAGGAGAGAGAGAGGAGGGGGACAGAGAGAGAGAGGGGGAGACGGAGAGTCAGAGAGGGAGAGAGAGGGGGAGACGGAAAGAGAGGGAGAGAGATCGATGCTGAATTCAAACCAAATTCACAATAAATTCCACAACAGAATTAGCCAAAAATGTCCCCAATTTGACAATACACCTCGTGCGGTTAAGCTACCTTTCTCAGTCGAGGAAATCAAAGATTACTGAGAGACGGAGGGAGAGTGGGACAGAGAGAGAGGTGGAACTTTTATTCTTCGTGGCTCATCTGTGCATGCTGAGCACAGTTTCCGTCCTTTTGTTGGAGGCACTAGACGTTAGTGATTCAGCCTTTCAAGGGACGATGTGTATGTGGGTGTCCAACTGCACGACAGACCAACTCTCCCTGCATACATGAGAATGTCAATGTGTTTGCGTGTATGGGTGTGAGCAACTGAATGTGTGCGTGTGTGTGTGTGTCTGTGTGCGTGTATGTGTGTGTGTGTGTGTGTGTGTGTGTGTGTGTGGGTGAATGAGTGTGTCTGTATATGTATGCGAGTATTTGCGCACGTCTGTGCATGCAGGTGTCTGTGCATGTGTGTGTGTGAGTGAATGAGTGTGTGTGGATGTGTGTGTGAGTGAATGAGTGTGTGTGTGTGTTTGTGTGTGGGTGAATGAGTGTGTCTATATGTATGCGAGTATTTGCGCGCGTCTGTGCATGCAGGTGTCTGTGCATGTGTGTGTGTGAGTGAATGAGTGTGTGTGGATGTGTGTGTGAGTGAATGAGTGTGTGTGTGTGTGTGTGTGTGTGTGTGCGTGTGCTGTCACAGTGAGGGAGCAGGGGGGGTCTCTGAAAGTGTGTCTGTAACCTGACTCCAGCTGACCTCAGCTTAGCCTCAATCCAATATGCCTCCTCCCTGAAGACAGACCTGTGGGGTGTACTGTTCCCTGCTGTCTAACCCAGCCAGCCACACATCGATCCTCTCTCACACACACACACGCACGTGCACACACGCGCGCACAGACACACACACATTCACACACACACTCACACACACGCACAGACACACACACGTTCACACACACACTCACACACACGCACAAGACACACACACGCACGCACGTACACGCACACATGCGCACAGACACACACACGCACGCACGCACGTACACGCACACATACGCACAAGACACACACATGCGCGCACAACACACACACACGCGCACAGATACATGCACACACGCGCACTGACACACACGCTCACAGACACACGCACACATACATTCACACACACACACACACACACTTATGCACGTATGCTCATACACACACAATCATGCACACGACACATACACACTATATACAGACACACACACACACATGCACACACCCACAGACACACACATACACTATTCACACACACACACACACACACAGACACACACATACACTGTACACACACACACACACACACACACTGTATACAGACACACAGACACACATGCACACACCCACAGACACACACACATGCACACACCCACAGACACACACATACACTATTCACACACACACACACACACTATACACACACACACTGTATAAACACACGCGCACACACACATTAGGTGAGGGGGGTGGGTTTCTCCAGCGGTTCTTTAATGAGGACTCACTTCCTCTGAGGACTCATCGATCCGACTCATTCCTCTCCGGCTTCTGGGATCAGCGACAGGAGCCGGAGGCTACGGCCGGGGCGGGAAGTCAAACGACACGGGGGAGGGGATCGATTTCAGCCCTGCCGATAATATGCTGAGCTGGAGGAGGCTGCTTTCCCGTGTTGCACATACGGACATTACTCACCATTTTCTGCCTTCCCTGTCTTTCTCTCTCTCTTTTTAGATCAGCGAAACAGTGGCTTCAGTGTCTCTGCACTTTACCTCTTAAACTCCTCATTTCACCTGAGGATCTCAAGGGTTTGTTTACCTTCCTGAGCTAATGACAGTCCCAGAGGAGGGAGTCAGTGTGTTCCTGTGTGAGAGATTGAGAGGGAGTCAGAGTGTTCCTGTGTGAGAGATTGAGAGGGAGTCAGAGTGTTCCTGTGTGAGAGATTGGGAGGGAGTCAGAGTGTTCCTGTGTGAGAGATTGAGAGGGAGTCAGAGTGTTCCTGTGTGAGAGATTGAGAGGGAGTCAGAGTGTTCCTGTGTGAGTGTTTGAGAGGGAGTCAGAGTATTCCCGTGTGAGTATTTGAGAGGGAGTCAGAGTGTTCCTGTGTGAGAGATTGAGAGGGAGTCAGAGTGTTCCTGTGTGAGAGATTGAGAGGGAGTCAGAGTGTTCCTGTGTGAGAGATTGAGAGGGAGTCAGAGTGTTCCTGTGTGAGAGATTGAGAGGGAGTCAGAGTGTTCCTGTGTGAGAGATTGAGAGGGAGTCAGAGTGTTCCTGTGTGAGAGATTGAGAGGGAGTCAGAGTGTTCCTGTGTGAGAGATTGAGAGGGAGTCAGAGTATTCCTGTGTGAGAGATTGAGAGGGAGTCAGAGTGTTCCTGTGTGAGAGATTGAGAGGGAGTAAGAGTGTTCCTGTGTGAGAGATTGAGAGGGAGTCAGAGTGTTCCTGTGTGAGAGATTGAGAGGGAGTCAGAGTGTTCCTGTGTGAGAGATTGAGAGGGAGTCAGAGTGTTCCTGTGTGAGAGATTGAGAGGGAGTCAGAGTGTTCCTGTGTGAGAGATTGAGAGGGAGTCAGAGTGTTCCTGTGTGAGAGATTGAGAGGGAGTCAGAGTGTTCCTGTGTGAGAGATTGAGAGGGAGTCAGAGTATTCCTGTGTGAGAGATTGAGAGGGAGTCAGAGTGTTCCTGTGTGAGAGATTGAGAGGGAGTCAGAGTGTTCCTGTGTGAGAGATTGAGAGGGAGTCAGAGTGTTCCTGTGTGAGAGATTGAGAGGGAGTCAGAGTGTTCCTGTGTGAGAGATTGAGAGGGAGTCAGAGTGTTCCTGTGTGAGAGATTGAGAGGGAGTCAGAGTGTTCCTGTGTGAGAGATTGAGAGGGAGTCAGAGTGTTCCTGTGTGAGAGATTGAGAGGGAGTCAGAGTGTTCCTGTGTGAGTGTTTGAGAGGGAGTCAGAGTGTTCCTGTGTGAGAGATTGAGAGGGAGTCAGAGTGTTCCTGTGTGAGAGATTGAGAGGGAGTCAGAGTGTTCCTGTGTGAGAGATTGAGGGGGAGTCAGAGTGTTCCTGTGTGAGAGATTGAGAGGGAGTCAGAGTGTTCCTGTGTGAGAGATTGAGAGGGAGTCAGAGTGTTCCTGTGTGAGAGATTGAGAGGGAGTCAGAGTGTTCCTGTGTGAGAGATTGAGAGGGAGTCAGAGTGTTCCTGTGTGAGAGATTGAGAGGGAGTCAGAGTATTCCTGTGTGAGAGATTGAGAGGGAGTCAGAGTGTTCCTGTGTGAGAGATTGAGAGGGAGTCAGAGTGTTCCTGTGTGAGAGATTGAGAGGGAGTCAGAGTGTTCCTGTGTGAGAGATTGAGAGGGAGTCAGAGTGTTCCTGTGTGAGAGATTGAGAGGGAGTCAGAGTGTTCCTGTGTGCGAGATTGAGAGGGAGCAGAGTGTTCCTGTGTGAGAGATTGAGAGGGAGTCAGAGTGTTCCTGTGTGAGAGATTGAGAGGGAGTCAGAGTGTTCCTGTGTGAGTGTTTGAGAGGGAGTCAGAGTGTTCCTGTGTGAGAGATTGAGAGGGAGTCAGAGTGTTCCTGTGTGAGAGATTGAGAGGGAGTCAGAGTGTTCCTGTGTGAGAGATTGAGGGGGAGTCAGAGTGTTCCTGTGTGAGAGATTGAGAGGGAGTCAGAGTGTTCCTGTGTGAGAGATTGAGAGGGAGTCAGAGTGTTCCTGTGTGAGGGATTGAGAGGGAGTCAGAGTGTTCCTGTGTGAGTGTTTGAGAGGGAGTCAGAGTGTTCCTGTGTGAGAGATTGAGTGGGAGTCAGAGTGTTCCTGTGTGAGTGTTTGAGAGGGAGTCAGAGTGTTCCTGTGTGAGAGATTGAGAGGGAGTCAGAGTGTTCCTGTGTGAGGGATTGAGAGGGAGTCAGAGTGTTCCTGTGTGACAGTCTCAGAGGGGGGGAGGGGTTGTGGGCGTGTTTTCCCCTGGTAGGTGGGCGTGGCCCTGTGATACCTGCAGCCCTCGATCCAGAAATAGCTGTGCACCTGCTCCCTTCAAAGCTGCCTGTTCCCCAGACCACATGAAAGGAGTCTGTTCGGAGTTCCACATCAAACAGGCTTCCCAGGCTCACAGATCTTGTTCACGCACACACACACACACACACACTGGTTGCAGCGGTAATAAAAAATGACCTCAAACGATGACGGCCTCTTTCAGATAATTTTCTCAACCATCCATTATGCAGCATCTCAGTGATGAAATGCTCTGAGCATTAAATGAGCATTTCATTAAAAAGAGGTCACGGTGCTCGTAAAGACACGGTAAAGAACGGGCTGACAGGTGTGTTTTAGGCCCAGTAAAAGCCCTCCTCTCTGCGCGACTGCTCGTAAATGACCAATTGTCGTCTTTCTCAGCATCGCGAGCACTGTTGTTTTTCTAGCCTACCTGGATGTAGCTGCTGAGTAGGGCTTCAGGCACTTTCAAACAGCCGATGATGCGGGTCAGTCAGCGACAGCCTCAGACACACACTGCACACACACTACTATCCACCCAGACTACACACTACCCACTACACGCTACGCACTACACTCTACACACTTCACACGGCAGACTACACACTACACGCTACGCACTACACTCTACACACTTCACACTTCACACTGCAGACTACACACTATGCACTACACACTACCCACTACGCATTACACTCTACACACTACACACTACATACTACACACTACACACTGCAGACTACACACTACCCACTACGCATTACACACTACACTCTACACACTACATACTACACACTACACACTGCAGACTACAACTACCCACTACGCATTACACACTACACACTACACACTGCCCATTATGCACTACAACACTACACACTACGCACTACACACCTCACACTACACACTACACACTACGCACTACACACTACACACTGCCCGTTACACACTACACATTACACACTTCAGACTACACACTACGCACTACACACTGCCCATTACACACTACACACTACACACTTCAGACTACACACTACCCACTATGCACTACACAATGCACACTACACACTACATACTACACACTGCACACTACACACTATACTCTACACACTAGGCACTACACACTGCACACTACACACTACACACTACCTTTCTCTCTGTCAACACCGAGTTAGTCCTAGCAGCAGCTCAATGCAGACCAGACTTTGATCTGCAAGATGTGAATTGGACTGGAAAATAAAAAATATGCAGAATTATACTTTCTCTGAATGTTTAGCTCCAGCTAATGTGTATTGTTAAAGAAGAGTGAAACCTCTACCTCCTCTTAGTGCAATATCAGTTTTTTTTTTAAGCACACACTTCCTGTGAAGAGCATATATAAATATAATATTTGAAGTAATGGTATTTTTTATTATGAAGAAAAATCTACAACAGTATCAACCGGCACACAGTCCCCCCTCACCCCAGATGCCCTTCCCCGGCCCAAACAACAGCCCCCCCACCCAACCTAACCGACTCCCCCCACCCCACCCAACCCCACTCCCCTCACCCCACCCAGCCCCGCCCGCCCCGCTAGGAGAAAGAGAAAAGCCGTGGCAGCAGAAGACTCCCTGCTGCTCTGAGCCCATACCCCGCCAAGCTGGCGGCCATGTCTGAAAAGCAAACACAGCGGCGATAACAGGCTGCTCGTGGCTGGGGTTGGGTTACCGCGCTGGCGCTGAGGAGCGGCGTGGGGGAATAACAGATGTGTTTTCACTTTCTCTGCCCGGGAAGGGGGGACAGGCTGAGGCGGGTGCTTTAGGGGGTATTGGATTTCCCCTCTGGGGTTGGGGGGGTGGGGGGGGGTGTTTGTGGGCACACACAGGGGGGCTCTGGAGGTCCCTCAGGCCCATCTGCCCACTCCCCATCACAGAACGTACAAAAACATACAATAAATAATATTTCAGATACATTTACTACTAATATTTACTAGCATTTAGTGCTAATATGTTTTGAGGGTTTGGTGAGAGACTCAGAGGCTTAAGTTCCATTTTTTAAATTTTACTCATTTTGGCCGAAAATGTTACTTACATACACCCCTTGCGCCCCCAAGCCTCGTTATATACATGTGTAGATGAAATGCGTATTTGTATCTATTTCAAATTGTGCGACAGGTTGCCTGTGTTCTGTATGATTTACATGGTAAAAACTGTGTGTATATACACTGGAGGTACATTGTTTTTGCCAATGCCTAATCCCTTGCCTGAGAGGAAAACGGAAAAATAGATTGTGGTCCAGAAGCAACTACCGCATTATGCCAAATAATGGCCATTCAAACAGACACCCTACAGATGGGAAGGATTTTCAGGCGATTAATTGAAGTAATATGGAACTTAAATCATAAATCAACAAATGACGATTCCAGCCATTCCCTGTTTAGTATAGTTTAGTTTTTTAACACTGCTTTGATTGATCGTGACCGTAATGGCTGCACTGCGGAGGTGCGTGGGCAGTGGGCACAGGTCCGCCCGTCCTGGTTAAAGACGAATAGGGCGAAGGGCACATTCAGACCGCGGCTGAAGAGGCTCCCGCAGTCCTGGGAGAAGATGAAGGCTCTCCGTCATTACGGAGATGAAAAGAGGGCAGCGGAACAGAACGCCATCTCCCTGCTCCCGGTCGTCCAGCTCCTATTACCCAGCATGCAGCGCGGTGAGAAAGGATGGCTCCTTTTTTCGACGAGCCCTCAGCGAACAGCCGGGCGGGCCGGAGGAGCTCATCAGGCATTCTGCTCACACCTCCCCGGTCGATCGGTGCTTAAATGCGGGCGCGTTAAAACGCTTGTAAACTGGCAGCCTGGAGTTTGGGCCACTGTTACCGCGAAGCCTGTGTGTTCACACGCACCGTGTGATTATAATCCAATAAAAGCGGGCCGCAATAAACAAAAGCCAAGACAAACAAAGAGTACGCTGCCTTTCATGTCATAATATTGACAGTTCTTCTCAGCAGCCCCTGTTTGTCTGCTGGATGGTAGATTACACACCAGGGTAGGACAACTTCTACTTTTCAAAGCTTGTGTCTAATTGCATTTTAAGGCTGACAGGCGGAGTTGTCTGTCCTAACCGGCTCTTTCTGGGGCCTGGAGCCATGGGCGATAACTCCACACTGCCCCCGTCCGTGACAAACCCTTCCTTCATTGTTTGTGTTTCTACAACCAGAACAATCGCTTTCTGGCGGCTTCGCTTCTGTTTCGGAAGATTTCAGTTTCAATAATCCGGGCCGAGACACGATGAGACCCAATATTGAATAAGGGGAGACGTGAGAATTCTCCAGCTTTTCACCATTATCTCCTTAGAGGCAGGAAACATCTAGAAATACTGCCGAAAAAGGGAAGACTCAGCGAACAGCAAAAAAGAGGAAAATTCACATTAAGCCTTTTTCAATATGGGCTGTTAAGGGAGGTCTGAGGGCCTGTGAAATGGTGCTAGGTCATGTGCGCAGTTAAAACTACATTCCCCCTCGAAAACCAGTGGTGAACTGAGGATTTCCGAGAAGCCAATAAATTTACCCCTGTTATTTGTACTCAGCAGGAGTCAGAGAAGTCAAATTCTCTTGCACCACACACACACACATACACTCACACGCACATGCACACATACACACAAACCCACCGCCCACACATACACCCACACACGCACGCATGCACGCACGCATACACACACACATGCACACACACACATACGCACACACACACACACATACACTCACACGCACATGCACACGCACACTCACACTCACACACATATGCACACACACATGCACACATACACACAAACCCACACACACACATACACCCACACACGCACGCATGCACGCACGCATACACACACACATGCACACACACACATACGCACACACACACACACGCACGCACGCACGCATGCACACACACATACGCACACACACACACACACACACATACACACATACACACACACAGACACACAGACACACATGCACACACACACATACACACACACAGGCACAAAGAACCTCAGTAGTAAAGGCAAGTACTGACGAAGCCAAAAATAAAAGAAGCCCCCTCTCACTCGTGCTAGAGGGGCAGGCTGAGAGCATGACCAATCAATGCATTGTGATCCAACCAGAAAACAAGTTTACATAAACGGTCCCCTCTTCATCTTGTCGACGCAATGCTTCCTTTCCCAACCGACAAAAGCCATGGACCCTCTCCTCAAATCAAATTGAACCCTCCCCCCCCCCACCACCCCCTCACCCCTTCTCATCACCAGAGCACCAGTCACACACCCTGCCCCGACCCCCACAGCTGTCCGCTCTGATCCACTGATCCCGGATCAGCCGCCGCTGTCAGAGAGAGGGACGGAGGGCTGAGAGGAAATCGATGCACCCGTCTCCGGAGCTGTCCCCCCTGGGGAGCGGAGCCGGCGCGCAGGGCTACATCCCGCGCTGCCTCCTAGCCCCCACACCCTGGCTGCTCCAGAGGCTGCCAATGTCCGGGCTAACTGAACTCTTCATCAGCTGCTCACGATGAGATGCTAATCACATGCTAGTGCTAATCTGGCCCTGCGCGCACCTGCCAGGTGTGTGCATTAGGCATGGGACCAGTAGAGTGTGCAGTTGGCATGTTTGTGAATCAAACATCAAACTCTATTTCGCACCTTAAACACATTCGTTGGGTAACCATCAGAGCTTATCCGCGGCTCCCTTCCAGACTATATGAGCCAGGTATTTATACAAAAATACGATGGATAAATGCTTTTTAAACATCTGCTCTAATAAGCCGTTATTCCCATGTAGGATTTACAGAGGCTGCTGTCAGCTCTGATCAGTGTTGAAGAACAGCTCAGTTAAACAGATTCATTTTACCGCAAGGCCAACAAGAATGCTCCACCGCAGGTCCCCAGCATCAGAGCAGAACGGGCTATTGTTTGTGCAAAAACGGACCTTCTACCTTCCACCATTTACACAAAACAAACACACTCCGCTGTTTGCTCACGAACAGAAGCACACACTTTACGGTTTTCTCTCGGACACACAAACGGGGCCATTCATAACGCTCACGCGGACCTTCGCGCTCGTGAAGGGCCAGAGCCAGTCACGCCGGGGACGGCGGGGGGGAAGCTGTGCGCGGCGGCGTGACGGCTGAGGAGAAGGGGCGGTAGTTCGTCCGTCTCTCCCGACGCCGCGCTCGTTTCCGGCGCGGCGTAGAGTCGGCGGCGTGCCGTCGGGTCCCGCAGGCTGACGCAGCGACTGGCCCATTGCGCCAGGCTAATGAAGCTGCCCGCGGACCTCCTGCTTCATTAGCCATGAGCGCGGAGCTGAAGCACCAGTGTGTGCGCTCGGGTGTGCGCTTCTCTCCCTCCTCCTTCTCCCTCCCCTCCCCTCACTATTCAGCCTCCTCAGTTCACTTCAGTTCAGTTCAATTACTCTTCGCTTGCTACCGAAACAGGCACGTAAAATATTGTCGGCTATGACCACCTTGAAATTCCCAGCTACCAGCAGTTTCAGAACATGGCTTGAGCTGGTCAAAGCAACGTTGCTATTGGAGCCGAGGGTGTTTTCACGCAGCCTGTCCTCCGGGCCAAACGCAGCCTGTCCTCCAACCAGGTCTGACTGCGCTAACTCTGAGGAGGAGTTCTGCATTGGCTCTTATTCCTGTAGCTCCTTCACCCTGTCTGTGTCCCTGTGTGCTCTGTATCTCTGTGTGCTCTCTCCTCACACTCACAGTCTGTCTGTGTCTCTGTGTGCTCTCTCCTCACGCTCACAGTCTGTCTGTGTCTCTGTGTGCTCTCTCCTCACGCTCACAGTCTGTCTGTGTCTCTGTGCTCTCTCCTCACACTCACAGGCTGTGTCTCTGTGTGCTCTCTCCTCACGCTCACAGTCTGTCTGTGTCTCTGTGTGCTCTCTCCTCACACTCACAGTCTGTCTGTGTCTCTGTGTGCTCTCTCCTCACGCCCACAGTCTGTGTCTCTGTGTGCTCTCTCCTCACGCTCACAGTCTGTCTGTGTCTCTGTGTGCTCTCTCCTCACACTCACAGTCTGTCTGTGTCTCTGTGTGCTCTCTCCTCATGCTCACAGTCTGTCTGTGTCTCTGTGTGCTCTCTCCTCACGCTCACCGTCTGTGTCTCTGTGTGCTCTCTCCTCACGCTCACAGTCTGTCTGTGTCTCTGTGTGCTCTCTCCTCACGCTCACGGTCTGTCTGTGTCTCTGTGTGCTCTCTCCTCACGCTCACAGTCTGTGTCTCTGTGTGCTCTCTCCTCACACTCACAGTCTGTCTGCGTCTCTGTGTGCTCTCTCCTCACACTCACAGTCTGTGTCTCTGTGTGCTCTCTCCTCACGCTCACAGTCTGTGTCTCTGTGTGCTCTCTCCTCACGCTCACAGTCTGTGTCTCTGTGTGCTCTCTCCTCACGCTCACAGGCTGTCTGTGTCTCTGTGTGCTCTCTCCTCACGCTCACAGGCTGTCTGTGTCTCTGTGTGCTCTCTCCTCACGCTCACAGTCTGTGTCTCTGTGTGCTCTCTCCTCACACTCACAGTCTGTCTGTGTCTCTGTGTGCTCTCTCCTCACACCCACAGTCTGTGTCTCTGTGTGCTCTCTCCTCACGCTCACAGTCTGTGTCTCTGTGTGCTCTCTCCTCACACTCACAGTCTGTCTGTGTCTCTGTGTGCTCTCTCCTCATGCTCACAGTCTGTCTGTGTCTCTGTGTGCTCTCTCCTCACGCTCACCGTCTGTGTCTCTGTGTGCTCTCTCCTCACGCTCACAGTCTGTCTGTGTCTCTGTGTGCTCTCTCCTCACGCTCACGGTCTGTCTGTGTCTCTGTGTGCTCTCTCCTCACGCTCACAGTCTGTGTCTCTGTGTGCTCTCTCCTCACACTCACAGTCTGTCTGCGTCTCTGTGTGCTCTCTCCTCACACTCACAGTCTGTGTCTCTGTGTGCTCTCTCCTCACGCTCACAGTCTGTGTCTCTGTGTGCTCTCTCCTCACGCTCACAGTCTGTGTCTCTGTGTGCTCTCTCCTCACGCTCACAGGCTGTCTGTGTCTCTGTGTGCTCTCTCCTCACGCTCACAGGCTGTCTGTGTCTCTGTGTGCTCTCTCCTCACGCTCACAGTCTGTGTCTCTGTGTGCTCTCTCCTCACACTCACAGTCTGTCTGTGTCTCTGTGTGCTCTCTCCTCAGGCTCACCGTCTGTGTCTCTGTGTGCTCTCTCCTCACGCTCACAGTCTGTCTGTGTCTCTGTGTGCTCTCTCCTCACGCTCACAGTCTGTCTCTGTGTGCTCTCTCCTCACGCTCACAGGCTGTCTGTGTCTCTGTGTGCTCTCTCCTCACACTCACAGTCTGTGTCTCTGTGTGCTCTCTCCTCAAACTCACAGTCTGTCTGTGTCTCTGTGTGCTCTCTCCTCACACTCACAGTCTGTGTCTCTGTGTGCTCTCTCCTCACGCTCACAGTCTGTCTGTGTCTCTGTGTGCTCTCTCCTCACGCTCACAGTCTGTCTGTGTCTCTGTGTGCTCTCTCCTCACGCTCACAGTCTGTCTGTGTCTCTGTGTGCTCTCTCCTCACGCTCACAGTCTGTCTGTGTCTCTGTGTGCTCTCTCCTCACACTCACAGTCTGTCTGTGTCTCTGTGTGCTCTCTCCTCACACTCACAGTCTGTCTGTGTCTCTGTGTGCTCTCTCCTCACACTCACAGTCTGTGTCTCTGTGTGCTCTCTCCTCACGCTCACAGTCTGTCTGTTTCCACGCTCCTCTCTCCTCACTCCCCTCCTATGTGTCCTCCGCACACATCTCCCCCACTGTTCCACTCGCTGTCCCGTGCGTCCACAGAATTTGAGCATTTATGCAAATTAATGGTCTCCTCTCCATATTTCACTTTCAAAACTGAAACAAATATTGTGCAGATGAACATAAAGTTAGTCAACTGGACTTTACATGACTGTTTAAGCAGCACATTCCAAATCCTATCTAAATGTTAATGAAAGCAAATGGACCCTATTGTGTATCGGGGGAAAATATTCTCCGCAACTTGGCTGCATAAAAACAAAAAACAATCAATCTCACCTGCAAATGATTTATTTACACATAGTGAAATGTTCGGTGTTAAATTGACACCGATATGGTGCATTTAATCCCTGTGTGACTCGTATAAACTCTGTTGTTAAATTAAGAGTTAAATTAACACTGAATATTTTATTATATGCAGCGACAGCTGGCTCTGGTACCTGTGAAAACTCAATTTTAGAGTCACCTTTTAACGAATGATTTCGGAAATGTGTGCACTAGGACTCATGCAGCAGAGAGAAGCACAGTTATTATGTTCCATATTTTTCGTTCAAAGTCTCTGGGAATTAAAATTCACTGGCAGACAGCTTGACAATTAGAAACAATGATAATGCCAAGAAAAAAGTACTTAAAATAAAATGCCATTTAACTGCTTATAGTTAACTGTGTAGATGCAGCTTAACACGTGTTAAGTGAGGTAGAAGGCTTTATGGGCAGTGTATCAAATGTGAGAGTGACTCATGAAGGGAAAAGGCTGGAGCCCATTTCTAGGGTCACCATTTTTTTTACAGCACCTGACCCATTGCATTACATTAATGGCATTTGGCAGACGCTCTTATCCTGAGCGACGTGCAGTTGATTAGACTAAGCAGGAGACCCTCCTGGAGAAATACAAGGTTAAGGGCTTGGCTCAAGGGCCCAACGGCTGTCGCTACCACCGACCTTGCAGGGCCCAGTCATGTACCTTAACCACTACACTGCAGGCCTACACAGATGAATTTAATTATTGAATCTGTATACAAATGGGCCCCCCACAGGTACTGAATTTGTGTAATTACTTGACAAATCATAAAAAGGTTTGACCCTCATAAAAGTAATTCTATTTCCTAACATTTGAAGAGGAAGGAAAGTAAACATGGACAGAATCTGGGACCTAAAAGATCACACAGAAGGATTCAATATATTTTACACAGTTTGCTATTTTATCTATACTCACACATAAAACACATTTACAATGAATAATGTATCAGCAGGACACAAGAGAGCTTTGAGGGCCAGATGGACATCATCCACAATTTGACCAATGAATTTTTGAACAGAATCCCACCATAAAAACTGCATAACCCCAAACTATGAATGACCCCAAATGAACAATGGTGGGTAGTTTTCCGTGTAGACCTCGCCGAGACAAAAGTACGTGCCACAAACTGCTGATGCACGTAAGGAAAACACAAGAGGACTGGTCAGGTCAGGCGACAGCACGATTGTCGATACATACAAGTCAACAGACGGCGCACAGACATATATATTTTCATATATATAAGGTGTCAAAAATGTTTTTAAGCATTGTCCATTCAGAAATTTGTGCTGCGTGCCTCTTCCAACAACTGAAGTAAAGGAACAAGGTTCAGTCTAGCGAAAAACTCCCATCTGGACCGTGCCAAGCGAGACGGTATTCTGCTGGGTCGTAACACTCCCAGGATCCCAGTTCCTGCTCCAGTTTTGCCGACCTGGAGACGGACATCTGCTATGCTGGAACAGCTTTGAGCGCTTTGCGACCAGGATTTAGGGGCCACAGTTCACGTTGATCCCGACATATGTTATCCCGAAACAGGGCGGCTCTTACTGCGCGCTTCTACTGCTGTCGTTTACGTGGCTTGCAAGTAATCACACAATGCAGACAAAAAAATATTTTTCTAATGTCACAAAAAAGTCTTCAGCTTATGATTCACAAAACCTAGCACTGAAACAGCAGCAAGCGTCTGAAAGCTCCAGACTTTTTCTCTTCTCTCTCTCTAGGCAGAGCAGTTATTCTAACGGCTGCTACAATAATTTGAGAATGGCCGCCTCTCTCTCTCTCTCTCCTGAGAGCCGCAGAAGCTGAACGCGGAAGCGGCCGCACGGAATTGGGGGCAGGCCCTCGGCCCTCGGCCCTGCCCCCTCACGCCAGGGGAATGCTGGGATACGCACGGCGCACGCCGCGCTCTATCTGAGCCTCGGCTGAGCGGCCCCTGGGTGGTCGACCTGACGGAATCACCCGCGCCCCCGCCCCCGCCCGGCCCGTCCAGGGGGGCCGGGTTGTCCGCGTCCGTCCCTGGGGGGGATGTGATGGGGCAGAGCTGGGTTTGGGGAGAGGTGTCAGTCTGGCTGAGGCGGCGGGCGGGCAGGTTTGTGTAACCCGCGGTGATGGAAGGCCTTTGGCGAACCGCGTGCGCTGCGGGCAGGACTCGGGAGGGGGAGATTGATGGTACGGGCGGGGGGGGAGGGGGAGGAGACCCTTCAACAGAGAGTCATCGCCGTGGAAATTAGGCCCAGGAGACGGGAGGGGAGGAGGAGGGGTTAATGTGTGAGCTCATTACAGGCGGGCGCGGGGTCCTGTTTCAGTGTGCCGGGGGTTCAGGCCCTCATGAGCGGATGCACGGATGAGCTCCCTGCAGGGAAACACTGGCCACTCCAGGGACGTTCCCTGATAGCAGGCAGTGTGAGCGAGCATGTGGCTGTGATTATTCCTCATTACGGGAAAATACAGGAAATGTTGGATTTCCAGAACGAAATATCGAATCCTGCGGCAAATTACTTTGGAATGTTATAGAGGCAGGAGTGTTTGGTATGTCATAGAGGCAGGAGTGTTTGGTATGTCATAGAGGCAGGAGTGTTTGGTATGTCATAGAGGCAGGAGTGTTTGGTATGTCATAGAGGCAGGAGTGTTTGGTATGTCATAGAAGCAGGAGTGTTTGGTATGTCATAGAGGCAGGAGTGTTTGGTATGTCATAGAGGCAGGAGTGTTTGGTATGTTATAGAGACAGGAGTGTTTGGTATGTCATAGAGGCAGGAGTGTTTGGTATGTTATAGAGGCAGGAGTGTTTGGTATGTTATAGAGGCAGGAGTGTTTGGTATGTTATAGAGGCAGGAGTGTTTGGTATGTTATAGAGGCAGGAGTGTTTGGTATGTCATAGAGGCAGGAGTGTTTGGTATGTCATAGAGGCAGGAGTGTTTGGTATGTTATAGAGGCAGGAGTGTTTGGTATGTTATAGAGGCAGGAGTGTTTGGTATGTCATAGAGGCAGGAGTGTTTGGTATGTTATAGAGGCAGGAGTGTTTGGTATGTCATAGAGGCAGGAGTGTTTGGTATGTCATAGAGGCAGGTAACTTTGGTATGTCATAAAGACAGAAGATTTTGGTCTGTCATAGAGGGAGAAGACTTTGGTATGTCATAGATTCAGGAGACTTAGGAATTCCATAGAGGCAGGAGACTTTGGAATGCCATAGAGGAATAAGTTGTTGGAATGTCATAGAACATAGGAACATATTTTCGGGAATTTCAGACAGTTCAAATTTGAATCCTGCCGTGGGAAAAGGGTGGTGTATTCCTGAGTAAGACACGTCATTTGTGCTAGATATTCAGCCGCTAGCCGTAAAGTTTGAACATTTTGTATTTCCGTTGTGTAAGTGAGTGAGGATAATGTCATTATAGTTATGGCTCAGAGACCCTGCAGTTAGATGACATTTTAAAACACTCCTACAGATCATTGATAATGTGCTCGCTATTTACACATTACTCATGAAAATCGTGAAATAATCTTTTTTTCTTTATTAAAAATTTTTATCTAGAGGAATTTTATTTGTGGCTGAAGGTTATCAGCAACAGAAAAGAGCATGTTGCTCATACCAGGGTTTAAAAATGTTAAAATTCCCTCTGACTCTGACTGCCACACACAAATAATACCAAGAATACCTCATCACTGAGATTCACACTGAGTGTGACCACCAGTGACATCTTCACGGCAAGTTCACTTCATGTGCGTCAACAAGCTTCCAGTGTAAACAGGGATATGGTGTCTGACTGCCGTCACAGAATTTGTTTGCAAATTAAGCAGTGGGGAAAAGACAAATTCGAGCTGTGTTCGCGTGCATCGGGTGCTTTTCTGAAGAGTGAGAAGACAGACTTTTTAAAATCCTCGGGTGGAGAGTCGGTTCCTGAAGGACTGTATCATTTTCTGGATCTCTTATCAATAATTGGGCTCCGAGTATTTAATTAGCCTGTCATACGTATGTGATCTGACCTTTTATCTGCGTATCTCAGGAATGACAGCTGAAGTTTTTGTCTCTGTATGAAACATTTCACTGTGTACCCAAATTCACAAGAGAACCAGCATTGGTGTATACCGCTAATGAGCTAATTTCCTCAAGGTCACTGGTGAAAAGGTAAACCAGAAATGATTGCGGCTCTCCCCGGACAGTGTTCCCCGCCCCTGTGGTAAGGAGATGTGGGCTAGAGTAAGACAAGGGGGGAGTGCTATTGTCTGCTCAGAACACCTGCTCGACCAAGAGGGGGGTAGGACAGGCCTCGTCTGAGTCAGTCCTCGTCTGTGACTGCCGAACGTTACAGTGAAAGTGGAGTGTGATTGGCTGGGAGGGTGCGCCACAGACACACACGCATACACAGACACACACACAGCGATTCAGGTCCTTAATCGCGCCCCAGTTCAAAAAGTACGTCAAACTGCCGTTACCATGGTTTCCCATGGTCATGTCTAACAGCCTCGCTGTAGATGCTGAGTCCTCGTACTTATTTCAGCTCTTCCTGGGAGCGGCGAAAATGACTGTTAGTGGGGAGTGTGTGTGTGTGTGTGTGCGTGTGTGTGCGCTCACTCACTGTCTGTGTGTGTGTGTGTGTGTGTGTGCGTGCGCTCACTCACTGTCCGTGTGTGTGTGTGCGCTCACTCACTGTCCGTGTGTGTGTGTGTGCTCACTTGCTGTGTGTGTGCGTGTGTGCGCTCGCTTGCTGCCTGTGTGTGTGTGTGTGCTCGCTTGCTGCCTGTGTGTGTGCGTGTGTGTGCTCGCTTGCTGCCTGTGTGTGTGTGTGTGCGCTCGCTTGCTGCCTGTGTGTGTGTGTGTGCTCGCTTGCTGCCTGTGTGTGTGTGTGTGTGTGCTCGCTTGCTGCCTGTGTGTGTGTGCTCGCTTGCTGCGTGTGTGTGTGCTCGCTTGCTGCCTGTGTGTGTGTGTTCGCTCACTTGCTGTGTGTGTGTGTGTTCGCTCACTTGCTGTGTGTGTGTGTGTGCTCGCTTGCTGCCTGTGTGTGTGTGTGTGTGTGTGCTCGCTTGCTGCCTGTGTGTGTGTGTGTGCTCGCTTGCTGCCTGTGTGTGTGTGTTCGCTCACTTGCTGTGTGTGTGTGTGTGTGCTCGCTTGCTGCCTGTGTGTGTGTGTGTGTGTGTGTGTGCGCTCACTTGCTGCCTGTGTGTGTGTGTGTGTGTGTGCGTGTGTGTGCTCGCTTGCTGCCTGTGTGTGTGTGTGTGCTCACTTGCTGTGTGTGTGCGTGTGTGTGCGCTCGCTTGCTGCCTGTGTGTGTGTGTGTGCGCTCACTTGCTGCCTGTGTGTGTGTGTGTGTGTGCTTGCTTGCTGCCTGTGTGTGTGTGTGTGCGTGTACACTCACTCACTGTCCGTGTGTGTGCGCTCACTTGCTGCCTGTGTGTGTGTGTGCGCTCGCTTGCTGTGTGTGTGTGTGTGTGTGTGCTCGCTTGCTGTGTGTGTGTGTGTGTGTGTGTGTGCGCTCGCTTGCTGCCTGTGTGTGTGTGTGTGTGTGCTTGTTATACAGCCGAGAGAAACAGGAGACACACTCCAGAGTGTGTCTGAGTGACAGAGCTCCCTGCCCTCCTCACAGCAGCTGATATCTGGGACACAAAGGCCAACGGTGGGCCTGTGGACCAGGGGGGCACATCTCCGGTTCTGGAGCCAGTTCTGTGCGCTGGCTTTTGTTCCAGTTACCTGCGTGTTCGTTTTCTGACAGCTCTATAAACTATGCCGGTTCATGCCTGTTCTTGAGCACTGTAAAATCTGTAGGATACGCTTGCAGTCTGCAGCCGTAGCCGGGGTTTATACAGCAAATGTCAGTACAAGATATGACTGAGCTAATTAAATGATTAAGGACAGAAGTTTGCCCGGATCGCGCCGTGTTGTGCACCCCTGCTGCGGACGGAGAGCAGACAGAGAAGCTTCCCCTTTTCATCTTTTCCTTTATTTTCTCGTCTTTCGCGCTCTCTGTTCTTCCGTTCCCTCGGAGCTTTCAGAGAAGCCTTTCATGCGTCTTTAGAGATACACGGATCCGGCTCTCCGCAGATGTATAAACGTGCTGTTTATTCCGCGAGCGGTGCGTGTGGGGGAGTGCTCAAAGCCCAGCGCGGAGCCGCTCCTGTTAAAGCACCACCGCCCGTCAGCGGCTCTTGTTTATTCTCTCTCTCCCTCTCTCTCTCCCTCTCTCTCTCCCTCTCTCCCTCTCCCTCTCTCTCTCCCTCTTTCCCTCTGTCTCTCTCTCCTTCTCTCCCTCTCTGTCTCTCTCTCTCTTTCCTTCTCTCTCTCACCCTCTTTCTCTCTCTCCCTCTCTCCCTTGCTCTCTCTCTCCCCCTCTCTCTCTCCCTTGCTCTCCCCCTCTCCCTCTCCCTCCCTCTATCTCCCTCTCTCCCTCTCTCTCCCTCTCCCTCTCTCTCTCTCCCCCTCTCTCTCTCTCTCCCTTGCTCTCCCCCTCTCTCTCTCTCTCTCTCTCTCTCCCTGTCTCCCTTGCTCTCTCTCTCCCCCTCTCTCTCTCTCTCCCTTGCTCTCCCCCTCTCCCTCTCCCTCTATCTCCCTCTCTCCCTCTCTCTCCCTCTCTCTCTCTCTCTCTCTCTCTCTCTCTCTCCTCTGCCCCGGGGTTTGGCTGCGCTGTGCGTAGCGGCTTTAGCGCTGGGCGTTTTTCCCTCCCTGCTCCCTCTAGCGCTCGCTCGCTGGACTCCATTAATCACGCACGTGGCGCTCGCCAGCTCCCCTGCGCTGCGGGAGCCTCCAGAGACCCAGCAGGCCGCCGGGAGGGCGGAGGGGCCCGGGGTCTGGGTCAGGATCCTCTGCTTCCAGGATTCCTGAAAAAGGCACTTAAACGAGAATGGGAGAAGCACATTCCTGGAACAATGTACAGGGGTGAATGGAGAGTTTAGATGAGATTAACATGCACAGCTGAGATGTAAACAAACCGTTTCAATTACTTACACGCACGCACGCACACACACACGCACTCAAGCACGCACATGCACGCACACACGCACACAAATGGAAATAAATAATGTTTAAAAAAAACAGCGAGATCTATTTCAGCCCAGAACAAGTCACAGGTCAGCGGGAAGTTCACAGACAGCTTATATAATGGTTCGGTTTTCTGGGTCAGCTACGTACGTGAGAGATGTTGACAACGAGATATTTGAATCTTGGTTGCCTTGCCTGTTCTAGAATTTTCCTGTGCGATCAGCTGTCCCTGCCCCGCGGGTGTGACATCACCCCGGCGCTATCAGCTCGCAGCGCGGCGGAAGACATGCCCTGAATTCTCCGGTCTTGTCGCCGCCGTCAGACCCGCGCGAGGACAGCTCTGAGGAACACGACCCCCCTGCCCCCGGCCCCCCCTGCCCCACCCCCCCGGACCCCGCTGACACCAGCCCTGAACCCACCGACCCGACCTGCCTCCTCCCCCTGACCTCAGTCAACTCCCTTCCAGTTGAGGTAGCAACAGCCCTGCTGCTCAACGATTGGTGCAGGTTTCCAGTCCCGCCCATCCACTGACACACCTGAACCAATCGTCGATCGGCAGGGCTGTTGCTACCGCCGATTCGTTACATCACTTTTTGGAGGCAACGTTTTTCCCACCTGTTCTCAGCCTGAATTTTTTAAATAAATTACCGAATGATATCGTACCTGAGGCTGTATTGTGCAACACTGCGCTGTGTCTGCATGGAGATCAGTGTGGGTTCTGCGGCACGGGAACATTTTCTTCAGAGATAAGCCCTTGGCCTGATTAACTAGCTTGGAGTGACAACGCAACTCAAAATGCTTTGCATGCTTTTTGATTATGCAGATATAGCCACAGCTATTTTTCATTACTGCAAGTCCTGCACTTTTGAGGTTTGTTCTTATCACAGTAGGTATTCGCAAATGGACTTCCGTAATGCATATTTGTTAGCATATATAGCCACTCTCCTGTTTCATCATGAACCAACTAACACAAGGCTCTTGATAATGGGGCTAAATTAGGATATGACTCACCCCTACTCTTGATTGCCATACAGATGGTTCAGTCCTGGCAGTATACTTTGTGTTAGAGGCTGAGGAGTGGAATGTACCATTTGCGGGGAGATGGCAGGTCCACAGTGCACACAGTGTACTGGCACAATGTACGGTCTCATCCCTTTGCGAAACACTGTCAACACTGTCATTGCCTCACTACACACTGATCCACTGTGTGCTGATCTATTTCATTGTTCTCATACGGGCAGCTGTAGCTGGGCAAATATTTAATCAGCCAGTCATGTGGCAGCAACTAAATGCATAAAAGCATGCAGACGTGGCCAAGAGGTTCAGCTGTTTTTCAGACCAGGTGTCAGAATGGGGGAGGAATGTGACTTTGACCGTGGAATGATTGTTGGTGCCAGACAGGGTGGTTTGAATATCTCAGAAGCTGCTGATCTCCTGGGACTTTCACGCGTAACAGTCTCTAGAGTTTGCAGAGAATGGTGTGAAAAACAAAAAACATCCAGTGAGCAGTAGTTCTGTGGCCAAATCACCTTGTTAATGAGAGAGGCCAGACTGGTCAAAGCTGACACAAAGGTAATTTGTAACTTTTACAATACTTAATTTTGTGTGTCCTGTAGTTGTAGAAAGCTAGGAATGCATGTTAGACAATAGACCACAATCACTGTCCTGTAACATTGTTTTCTGAGTGTTCAGAGTTTATACCTCACAACCGACTATCTGGTGACCCTTCTGTTTACTCTGTTTCTGTTCTGGTTGGTTGCAGACAGCTGTCACCACCACTGACTGTACCTGCAGAGAAGACTGACCCAGTCCTTTAGTTGAGTGACCCTGTCCTTTAGTTGATGAACATAATATAATATTTAGACAGAGCAGACATCATACTACATAATAGATAAAGTAAACACATTCTTAGTAAAAGAGTTTCACTCAGCGCACATTCTGTCTCTGACCGCCTCTACAGTTTTGATGTTTTTAGATGTTCGCAAGCTGGTCAGCCTTTGTAAAGTTAATTATGAGTGTGTGATTATGGCTGATTACGGCCAGCTCCCACTCAGCAGTGACTGTGCGTCTGCAGTCTGTCATATGCGGTCAAGGCACTCCGGAGTGGGCGGGCCTCTTTTTATGACAATTAATTAGTTGTGGGATAATTATTTTAACAACCAGTTTAATTGGAGGATGAGTGCGATTAAATGCTGCCGCATAAAGATGGTCCCTCCACGTAATATTTTTTTGATTTAGTTTGAGTGCGCTATAATACAGTAATTAGGAAAATGCAGGGCTGTATCTCTCTATAAATGAAATTTATGGAACATTCTGGAAGGATGCTCCCATTTCCGCCAACCAAGTGTAAATTCCCTTGACTTTTGTGGAAGCGGGGTGTGCTCCTGAAGACTAACGATGCTGCTTGGCCTCAGCGCATACGTGCTGTATTACGCCCAGTTTAAGGCTTTTACATTTAAATTTGAGCTCTACCCGTTTGTTTAATTTGGGGTGTCTTTCACGTGTAGCCTGGGGAGAGGCCCCTGGAGGATAGTGCTCTCGTGCGGCGTATAGTGCGCACGAGGACTGTAAGAGCCTGCTCACCTTCTCAAAGGTCATCTCCTTTCAGAAGCAGCTATTCGTCAGCGGCGGAGCGGCAGTTGCTCAGGGGGGGGCGTGTCCAATCGTTTCTATGGCGACATTACCAGCACGATGTCACCGGCAGCAGACTGCGAAAACAACAACCATGGCGGAAGGAAAAAAACCCCGTGTGGCTACGCGTTCACATCAAATGACCGCGCGGGGAAAGTTGAGAACAGCCAACTGCCACGGGGCTGCAGCGTGACAGCGAGAGGTTGCGGTTGGTTTCGACATTCTCTGTGGCGAAAATAACAGCGCTGGTTGCCATGGCCACGGCCTGTGAGGACGGCCCCTTTGCC
Source organism: Conger conger (assembly GCF_963514075.1). Classification (NCBI taxonomy): domain Eukaryota; kingdom Metazoa; phylum Chordata; class Actinopteri; order Anguilliformes; family Congridae; genus Conger; species Conger conger. The sequence goes on along the minus strand of NC_083776.1, from coordinate 12,121,706 downwards.
ATTTTAAGTAAATTCTATAATAGTCATGTTAGAGCGCTTTGTTAGGTACTGTGACTGAGCAGTCACACTTCACCATATGTTTGATGTCTCTCTCGGTGTCGTAGGAAATTGTGGTGAGAACAGGCTATACCGTCCGTCTCTGCTTGCATTTAACGGCATTGAAGTTAAGGACCACGCACATGTGTAAGAATCCTGAGCCAGAATGTTGCCTCACTGTAATTAAAGCAAAAGCTAAATAATACAGAGACCTCCTTGTCCCTAGCAACAATAACCCGATACTTACACTGATAATAGCCCTGGCCAGACATGCTCTTAATGCCAATATAACTCATAATCTTCCATTATCCACATAAACCACGATGCATACAATGCGATTGCTGATTATAAGTCTGAATATCAGCAGTCAGCTCTGGTTTTAATTGCTTTTGGGACCTTATTTCGGGACACATTTACCAACTGCCCATCACTGGTGTTAGAAATCTACTTTATTTAACCACTGCAAATTGAGCACTGTTAACAAAAGGTTTCACACAATGGTAAGTTGCGGAACTGCTCCGAAGGACAGGCCTGGTGCAGGGGAACTCACTTTATGTCAAAATATTGCTTTGGCTCACAGTCATAAACCAAATGCCATTGTGGGCTTTGTGCGGCCTAGCAAAAGAGACATTTCCGTTATTTCAGTTTCTGTGTCTTTTCTTTATGGGCCCAGAAGGAGTGGCAATGACAGATATTTTGGATGCAGAGGTTTCTAACGATCTGCTCGCGGTGGTCATTGGGGAGTTTGTGGCATAGAGCGAGAATATTACACTTCAAGTGACTGCGCGGCAGTTTGCCGGGTGATAATGGTGATTCCGGGGCACCATGGGTCCTGTTACCGTTGTTCGGGTAAGCGTTTCTGTTTGTGTCGGAGCCGTAGTAATGTGAATCCGCTGTGTATCGACCGCCGGAACATAGCGTCTCAGGTGGGAAAGAAACAATTACCCGGTGACCGACTTCAGTCGCAAATTCCGCGCGCGCGGATTGTCAGGATGCGCCGCGCTTCTTCGTGAAATGCAGAGCCGTAGCTTCCCCCTTTCTTCCTGTAACGAGTCCAAAGTCTCGCTGAGTGACATGCGGGCCGTTGCGGAGGCAGCGTGAATAATTTACGCTGTGACTGTGAAATCGTGCTTCCTCACAGCACTGCCGATAACACGGCTCCTCCTGCCAAGCGGGTACGTGCTGACACAGGTTTGATTGCTAGTACGTGCCAGTCGGTTACTGGTCGTGAATGCAGCGCACGGTATTGGCTCAGAGTCCTGGAAGAGGCGGCCCTCTACCGGTCTCCCTCTCATCGTTTCCAAGCCGGGTGGAGTAACACATCGTGGCTTCTGTACCAGTATTGGGGGTAATTATTCAGGACATTTATGTAGTGTCCGTTCTCTCTTCATTTCCCTGTACAAGTATGTACATGTTTGTAAAAACCATGCACAACACAGAATTAATGAACATTGAATAACAATAAGAAAAAGGTAGGTACATCTACAGTGAAGAGAAGAGAGTATTTTTAAACATTTAAGTTTAAAAATATTAAATAATTTAAACAATTCGAATTGCGTATAGGGCACACTTTACATTGTCTTATAGGAACACAAACTCGCCCTGCACACTGCCCCTCAGTCTGACAGGAAGTTACACACTCGCCCTGCACACTGCCCCTCAGTCTGACAGGAAGTTACACACTCGCCCTGCACACTGCCCCTCAGTCTGACAGGAAGTTACACACTCGCCCTGCACACTGCCCCTCAGTCTGACAGGAAGTTACACACTCGCCCTGCACACTGCCCCTCAGTCTGACAGGAAGTTACACACCCGCCCTGCACACTGCCCCTCAGTCTGACAGGAAGTTACACATTTGCCCTACACACGTCTCAAACCCTATCGGAACCCATACTTTATCGGGGCAGCGGCAGATGGTGCGTCCAGTTTTTGAAACATTGGGGTAGTATGTGTCCCTTATCTGGCTTTATTTAGAGCAGGACAGAAGGATATGCGCCTCCGTGTTCATTTCTCACAGCATGAAGCGTCTACACAGCGGCACTCTCACTTACGCTGAATTAATAGGGACAGACACTGAGACCTGTTTTTCACAGGCCAAAGCAGGGCACCTCTATTAAATTAAGTGAATGAGGTGGGGTGGGAGGGGGGTATGGGGGGGGCAGGCACAGGGATGCTCAGCGACACGTGCCTTAATAACCTGTACAGTGAAATAAATGCCGTCCAATTTCACTGAGCCGAGCATTAATGAGTGGGGCAGTGGCGGGAGGGAGCTACAAAGTGGCTTAATTAGCATGATAATGATCTGTCATTTGCTGGCTCCTCTCTACAGCTGTGCGCGAGACCACACTCCCAGGAGTGACTGAGGGATGTGTGTGAGAGAGGGAGGGAGGGAGGGAGAGAGAGAGGGATGGAGGAGAGAGGGAGAGAGGCAGGGAGAGAGGGAGGCAGGGAGGGAGAGAGAGGGAGAGAGGAGGAGGGAGGGAGGGAGAGAGAGGGATGGAAGAGGGAGGGAGAGAGGGAGAGAGGGAAGAAGCGAGGGAGAGGGATACAGCAGAAGTTACATAAAAGACTATCCCTTTTCAGCCTCACAGCCTGACCTCAACACACTAGAGACCTTTGCCATTCAGTGGTCAGGTGTGAATGAGAGCCAGAAATGTTTTTCCAGATTAAGACTTTGTGATGTTCTGTTTTGACATTGCTGAGAACGAAGCCATAACATTAACTGATCAAGCATGCACGCATCAACTTGAAGAAAGAAAGAAAATGCAGCACCCACGCCAATTCAGTGAAAACTAGCTCTTACACACTGCCACATACAGTCACATACAGTATCCATAACATGTCACATCCTACATGTTTCCTTATGTTCCTGTGGGTATCCGTGCATGTTAAAAGACAGCAGGATGTTAATTTTCATGAAAAACTGTTTCATCATTAGCAAGGTACTTAACATTAGCTAGCTTCGCTGGCTAGTAATGTCAAATTATATCATAAATCATAGCTTGTCGGGGCAGTAGTAATGGTAATAATTGGTAATAATAATGTCTTGGTTATGATCTTGACCTACCTCCTCCTGATGCTAAGCTTAGAGTTTTTAAGAGCCACTTCAGAAAACAATTACTGGCACCGTGTGTGAATGATATTAACCCAACGACAGAGTCATACGTATGTTGAGTGAATGAGAGAAGCCTCTTGTGTTGCTGGAAATAAGTTCATATAGCCACGGTCAGTGTGCCATGTGTGAAAACAGCAGGGAGAGAGAGGTATGCAGAGAGACAGAAACAGAACCATCATGAGTGATGGAGGGAGAAGAAGGAGGGAGTGTGGGAGTGAGATGGAGATAAAATGAAAGCCAGAGAGACTGACAAAACTAGCTTGAAAGACAGAGGGAGAGGGAGATTCTCCGTGCCGGGAAATTGAGTGAAACTCATGAACGAGTGTGCTTCAAGGCTCCGGGGCGAATGTGCAAAAACTCTGCAGTCTGTGATGTGGAATTTGTTTACACTCATTTGTATACTGCAGTCCATAGGGAAAACCAGGGAGCGCAAGGAGGAGGAGGAGGAGGAGGAGGGAGAGGACAGGGCCAGAAGAGATGTGCACTCGTTTTCCATTCGTTCTGGTCAGGCAAACCCTGCGGATCAGGGTCGTCATTTATAAAAATGTTATTGGATTTAAACTTTAATCGTAATCGTAAGATCATTTCTCAAGTTGTGCTTACGAGCGGTTTACAAAAATAACAGACCAAAAAATGCTTACACTGCTCGAAAGTGAAAAATCTGCATCGTATACATCTGTGATATATAAATCTCAAATGAACTTAAATTCGAACTAATGTGAGTGCAGCCATGATTGAATAATAGTTTTCTCATGTAGCACCTAGAACTATTTTCTTGTGTCTAATGTAGTATTCTCACGCCTTAAATAAAACACAACTGTGATTGCTCATGATTTTTGCAGTCTTCATACCTAAAATTGATTATCAAGTGCATATTATTCTTAAAGTGCATATACACCCCACTGTTGGAGGCTTCATTGTTTTCTGTGTAAGCCACTATTTAAGATACAATTTGATTGTAAGACCATTTTATTTTATTAGGCCCCAGGACTACGAGTCCCTACAGATACATAAGGCTTAATCACTTTCAGGACCATAGGGCCTCGTCTATAAAATGGCCTTACATTCAAATTGTATCTTAAATAGCGATTCACACAAAGTAGTTTATACATAAACCACACATTGTTATTTATATACTGTAATGATGCGGATATGATTGTGTCTCTGTGTGAGATGTGCACTCGGTTTTCGGTAATTACCCGCTGTTTATGTGGAGGTACTTCACGTTTGAATCCTCACAGTGGGCTGTGCTTGCTATTTAAGAATAACATCGATTTGACAATCAATTTTAGGCATGAAGAATACAAGAAATGTTGAAACACAACCTTACTTAGAAGAACATGGCTGTTATTGGTCACATTCGCATGACGGGGTAACTGTTAAGCACGTTTACATGGGTTCAACTGGATGTTCATTTGACATTTACATAGCACAGGTGCACAAGGTGCAGATAGGCCATGTTAAAGCAACTTTAAGTCAAGCGTGGGCACAACTTGGGAAAAATCCACAAATATGTAAATATAAAATGTAAATGTTAAATGTAAATCAAAATATAAACGTGCCCCCGGTTTGCGTTGAGCAACACGAGAGCAGGCCGGAGCGAAAGAGAGAAATGGAAAGAGCGATTCTCCCTGAGGTCTGGGTGTGTTCAGCCTGGGATGCGGCCTCTTTTTATTTCCTCGTAAATCACCCTCTCCCGCTCTGAAAAAAAAATGCAGCGCGTTTAAGGATGAATGGCAGTTTTTAAACGTAAATATTCTCCCCCTTTTTCTCACACTTCAGAGGGAGATAGAAGTGAGCGAGTCGGCGCATAATGAGGTCATTTCGGCTTTGGCGTAATGGCTCCTGACAGCGCGGCTGCTTACCCGTGGGTATAAGCGGGGCCTAGATGCAGCATCATTGATGTGTAGTGTTGATTGGGGCGGGCATCCGCTCACTCGCGCTTCCCTGGAATCCGCCCCGGCGTCTTCTCCCTCTGCCAGAAACCTGTGCTGCCGGAGAATCGCAGAAAACCGCGGGGCCGATATTGCAGCAGAGATATTTACACACGTGAGTGGTAAGTTGTGTAACTGTATCTCAATCCGTGTGTGTGTGTAATCAGATTTGTAAATGTGTAAAAAAAATCTCCAAATTTGAGGGAATGTCGAGGCAGGCTGGGAATTATTTAAATGTGGCAATTTAAGATTGGTCAAAGTACCTGCTTTGTTCCTGTACTTGCTTTAGATACCTGTACGCATTCACAAATCTCAGTATGCATTTAGCAATTTTTTTTTCACTCAGACACGGATTGAGATACACTAACACAACTCTCCACTCACATTTGTAAATAGTTCTGCTACAATAATGGCCCCATAGAAAACGCTCTTTGGGGAAGATTTCAGCTTTGGTTTTCAAAAAGAATACTGCTGTTTTATGGCGGAGAGATTTCTATAAATACCTCTAATGCCAGCCTGGAGGATCAAATGTCGTCTTTGACCAGATGCTGACCTCTCCCGTGCCTGTCAGACTGAGTTCACAGACTGAACTTTACCCAAAGGGGGAAGGGGTCGTGTTGAGTTACGGTCCAGGACCTCAAAGCCATTCTCCCCCTGCGCGCTGGGATGGGCTGGGGCTACCAGGGTGCTGTTCTAAAGCTGGCAGGAAGGCACAGCGAGGTATACGCAGTGCTAACTGCTCTGCAGGGCACGTCTCCTTTGACAGACCAAAATAGGACCGCGTTATAAACGGCGGCTGTATTACATGAAGCTGTCCTTCTCCACGATCTCCATCTGTCTGTTTTCCGTAGCGCGACGCAGAGCGCCGCTTTCAACCGACACGATGGAGCGACTCCTTCTGTCGACGGCTGCGTGCGAACGCTTTCAAACACCCCATTCCTTGTCCGTCTGTGACTCACAACGCGCTAACGGGCTAACGGGCTACCGTGGCAGGGGGTTTGCACATTGCTTATGAACGAAGGAATAGCGCTTTGTTGAAGGATGTACATCGTTTATGGAAGCGGTTTGGGACGTACATGACAACAGGTCCCAAAACGCTTTACTTTGAACACGTAATTGAAAGTCCACCGCTGACCTTTGACCTCAAGGGCTAATTGTTACACCTCTCACTTCTCCGCCCCTGCAGAATCAATTCAGCATGGGTCAACATGCCAGCTGCTGCTGAAACATGGGATTGCTGAAACGATTGATTGGAAAAATGGATTGCAGAGCAGTTTTAATCAATTCGTAAAAATTGACTATATGGGCCATGTCCCACACAGTGTGCTCCATGGGCTGCAATGGACAAAATATTAGCACACACCTTTTCCAATTCAAATGCCTTGTATAGATTTGTCTATATAGTGTACATATTAGACATCATATGCTTCATACTTATAAAAACTATAAAATCTACTTTGTGTATCTATTTTCATGATTGGGCTGAAATTCTTCGTCACCTCACCCAAAATGGAGGTTTTGCAGAATGTGTCTGGGGCCAACAGAATATGGTTTCATTACTGGATATTCTCCCCTGCTATGAGCTGTCAAAGGCTTTTGACGTGTGTGCTTATGACATGTCCAAACCCTCCGCTCAGAGTAGCTTGGATGGATGCTGAGGCTAGTTTACAGTGGGTTGAATTCAGACCTGATGTGTTGATATTGGCACTGGGGATGATGGTGATACCACTGTGATGCCAGGGTCTGGGCCACCGAGACAAGTAGCCTTGATAGGGGAGGAACTCGGGGAACACGTTTTTTCTGGAACAATCTACTACACACAGGCAGCGACCCCTCCTAATTGAAAGTGAATATCGGAGACTAGATATACAAGTCAGATAGGTCCCACCTCTGTAATCTGTGCCGCAGGACCTTCTGAGATCTGGAAACAAGTCACCATTTTACTGATGAGGGTTTCAGGTGAGGACATGGAAGCCTGCTGCAATAGAAATTTTTTTTTTTTTTAAGAGCTACTATTCCTGACTGAAGTGTTACGGATGAACACGGATCTGTGTGTTAGTCAGCTGGAGTGGTGGGCGAGGCTCTGCATCTGACAGCCAGGAGGCAGGCTGTCAGATTTGACGTGAGCGTCTGAAGAACGGACGCGGGGAGGAATCGCCACGGCAGCAGAGTGAGTGATGCCACACAGTGTGAACGAGTGGGATGCTTCCCACAATGCCGTGTTTTCCTCAGTAACAGTAACAGCCTGCTGTTGGTACACTTGTGAACAGAACGAGCCCCCACTGAGAAACCTGACAGCAGCAGAGCGGAACAGCGCTCAGAATATCTCCGAATATCACAGTCCACAAGTGTGAAACAATTATTAAGGAAATCTTTCGGGTAATTATGCGGGTTAATCTCGTAATTGGCGAGGAGCTGTGTGTGGAGACCATTCGGGTCGAGCACTCCTCTGTTATAATCGCTCCTCCTTGTGAACTCCTGGCCCGGCTGACTGATGTCTCCTCGGGGGTGTGAACGCTCACTCGGGGGCAGTGTGAGGTAAGGGGGGGGGTTCTGACGTTAAACAGCGGTACGGAGCAGATTAATGTTTGCGTCAGGCTGCTTTTCCCCGGTGGCGGTAACGCAGCGTAGCACGAGCCCCAGAGAGCCCTGCACTTATTGCATTAACGTCTCTGGCAGCTTTATGTTCCACGCCTGCTCTCTCTCCTGCGCTGTACAGAGAGGGAATAAAACACAGCCCCCGTCTCTCTCTCTCCTTTCTGTCTTCTCTCTCTCTTTCTCAATCTCTCTCTTTCTGTTTCTATCTCTCATTCTCTAACTCTCTTTCTGTCTCTCTTTCTCTATCTCATTCTCTATCTCTATGTCTCTCTTTCTCAATCTCTCTCTTCTGTTTCTATCGCTCCCTTTCTCTATCTTTCATTCTCTAGCTCTCTTTCTGTCTCTTTCTCTATCTCATTCTTTATCTTCCTCTCTTTCTTTCTGCCGCTCTCTCTCCTTTTCTATTTTTCCTTCATCTCTCTCCATCTCTTTACATCTATCTCTCCCTTTCTATCCTTCTTTCCTCTCTCTCTCTCTCCCCCTCTCTCTCTCACTCTCTCTCCCTCTGTCTCTCCCCCCCTCTCTCTCTCCCCCTGTCAGGCTCAGGCTGAGGAATATAAATGCTCAGGATCTCCCTCAGACTCTCCCTCTCTCCTGGGCTCAGTGTGGTTTCCAGTCACTTCTCTCGGTGACGGGGGGGAAGGGGGGTGAGGCTTCCCGACTGTGACGTGAGACGTGCTTCCAGAAGACAAACCTCAACCAGAACAGGGTCAGCCATCTGCTGTGTGGAACCTCTCCTAGCACGTCTCGCTCATGGTGCGTGCGTGCATTTTGCATGCTGAATAAATCTCCTCAGAGTCCTCCTGTCTGCTCCTCTCCCTGACTCCCTCCCTCCCTCCCCCCTCACTCCCTCTCGACACAAACAGAGACAGGAGTCCCAGAGGCTCCTGATCCATGCGCTGTCTGCACCCAGCCCCCTCAACCCCTCAACCCCTCACACCCCTCACACCACTCAACCCCGCACACACTCAACCCTGCACACCACTCAACCCCTCATACCCCTCACACCACTCAACCCTGCACACCACTCAACCCCTCACACCACTCAACCCTGCACACCACTCAACCCCTCACACCCCTCACACCACTCACACCACTCAACCCCACACACCACTCAACCCTACGCACCACTCAACCCCGCACACCACTCAACCCCACACACCACTCAACCCTGCACACCACTCAACCCCTCACACCACTCAACCCCTCACACCACTCAACCCTGCACACCACTCAACCCCGCACGCCACTCAACCCCTCACACCCCACACACCACTCAACCCCTCACACCACTCAACCCCGCACACCATTCAACCCTGCACACCACTCAACCCCTCACACCACTCAACCCCACACACCACTCAACCCCACACACCACTCAACCCTACGCACCACTCAACCCCGCACACCACTCAACCCCACACACCACTCAACCCTGCACACCACTCAACCCCACACACCACTCAACCCCACACACCACTCAACCCCACACACCACTCAACCCTGCACACCACTCAAACCCTCACACCACTCAACCCCTCACACAACTCAACCCCACACACCACTCAACCCTGCACACCACTCAACCCCTCACACCACTCAACCCCGCACACCACTCAACCCCACACACCACTCAACCCTACGCACCACTCAACCCCACACACCACTCAACCCCACACACCACTCAACCCCACACACCACTCAACCCCACACACCACTCAACCCTGCACACCACTCAACCCCGCACACCACTCAACCCCTCACACCACTCAACCCCTCAGCCATCGATTCCAGCCCAACCAGGAGGAAACCTGAGAGCTGATCAAGAGAAATCAGTCCATTCATCGTTCTTCCTCCCACTTTATTAGGTACCCCTATCCAATACGGGGTAGAACCCCCTATCCAATACTGGGTAGAACCTTCTTTTACCTCCAACAGAATTCTTCTTGGCATGGATTCCACAAGATGCTGGAAACATTCCAAGGATTTCGGTCCTTGCTGACTCAGTGGCATCATGCAGTTCCTGCAGATTATTTTGGCCACACATTCATGCTGCGAGTGCAAACCTCCCCCTCTGCCTCCTCCCAAAGCAGCTCTACAGGAGATCTGCGGGCTGTGCCCCTGGAGGAAACTGAGGACACCGTCATCAGCGTGAGATGACGTGTGCCTTGTGACATGGTGCATTCTCCTGCTGGAAGTATCCATTTGAGAAAGGGTAGACTGTGGCCATAAAGTCACGCACATGGGCTGCCACAATGCTTAGTTACACGACCACCACCAGCCTGTACCGTTGACACCCATCAGGATTGATCCATGGAATATATTTCTTTGTGCCATTTTCTGACCTTACCATCTGCATGTTGCAGCAGAAATCTGGATTCGTCAGACCAGGCAACAGTTTTCCAATGTTTAATTGTCCAGTTTAGCCTGACTGTAGCCTCATATTCCTGTTCTGAGCTGATAGGAGAGGAACGCTGCGCTGTCTCCTGTTGCTGTCGCCCATCTGCTTCCAGGCATTGTCTGTTCAAAGATGCCCTTCTGAACGCAAACCAAAAAAAATTAATTGCATATTTTGACCAGTCATTTCTCATTTTCCCAAATCGCTGATGTTTTTCTCTCAGTGTGCGCAGTTTTGGTTTCCTGTCTCGCAGTATTGGAACGGACATTCTGGAGTGACATGATTCACATTAATGCGGTGTCTCCCTGCCTGGTCTGCCTGACTCGACTACAAAACAGAATAAGACGGGTTAAACTCTCCACAGAGACGTGAATGAGGTGCTCTTTGTGGTACCACGTGTGTTTAATTATCCCTAGTTACTCAAACAGGGCAGGACCAGCGTCCCTTTTCCTTCAACAGATCTGTTGAGCTTTGAGATCCTGCCACACTTTGGGCTTTGGGTCCCTGAAGTGGTGGCGGCTGAGTTTATGATATTCCACAACATAAACATTTGTGTTTCACAGTTTACTTTAACCCTTTCAGTCCCAAGCCCAATAGTAGTGGCTCTGCCAATATCCCAAGAGGTTGTGGCTTTGGTTAAGAAAATTTAGAAAATTTAGTAGGGTTTTAACAGGGACCCAAAATAATAGTATAGCAGTCATTTTGATCGGTTGCGTCCCATATGGCACTCTTGGGATTTTACAGAAGTTGGGACTGAAAGGGTTCATTCCTGCAGTATGATTGTACACAGTGTTTTATCCCGCTGAATGTTTTCCTGTAGAGCTGGAGGTTGAGCAGGAGGCGGGGCTTCTTGCAGCTGGCCTCCAGGTTTTGGCAGACCATCTGACCCCCCACAGTTCTGTGGCTGGCCCCTGCTTGTTGACCCCCGCTGGAACGGGACACGTCTCTCCCATTACCTCACGAAACCGCAGTACGTGCTTTCTGACCGCCCCCCCCGTCCTTCACCTGCGCCCCTGAGCCTAACAGCCCCCGCCCCCCCCCAGCTGACTGCAGGCTTTGATCCTGAAGCTGAGGAGCGCTTAATCGCCAATCCTCCAGACAACACCACGGGCCTGCTCTCCAGCTGGAGAGGAGGGAGGAATTCTGGGAGGGAGGGGGGCACAGCTGGAGCTGCTAATACAGAGTGTGTCGTCCTCCTGCGTACGGGGGGGTGTGTGGGGGGGGGGTGTCTGCTTTGAGTGCCGTTTCCTGCTAGCCTGTGAAAGCGATGAGGTAGGTGTGTTGACTAACGGCTGGGAGTCTAACGCGGTAATTAAGTACAGCCTGATAAATGATGTTCTGAGAGGTGTGCTTAGTGATAGGCCACGACCCGCCCTCACAGGCTGCTTTAGGACACTCCCTTGCATTAAACTCTGACCCCCTCTTCTCCCCCTCCCCACCACAAGCATATTCTTCTCCTTCCAGCTCTGAACTGTCATCTCCATTGAGATTACTCTCAGATCAGAGCAGTATCTTTTTTGCTTTAGTTTAAATAGCTGGCTGCGTGCTGCTCTTCAGCTTAAGTACACTGCTCAGTGATACTACATCAGTGTCAACCTGGGAATGGAACATGCAACCCCAACAGGCCCAGATCTGGACCCATAATGCCACACTGCCGAATGGCCAGACCAGCCAGCAGGCCACAGTGCATCAGCAGATCCAGATGCAGAAATGGAAGGCGGAACTCTGGGGCTCTATCTGCTTCAGGGCCTTTGCGGTCTCCGTTAGGCTGGGAAGAAAAGTCACCTCTGATACGACGAATCTCAGCTTCATTACTCAGTGGTGATGTCAGAATCTCTATCCCCCCTATTGACACGCTGTGTTTCTGTGTAGGGTGTGTTTCTGTGGCAACCCGGACGTCACTGTGGTGTCACTCGATGTGACCTCACTTTGTGCTTGCAGCTGCCGCTTCTGCTAAAGGAGTTGAGGTCCTGTGTACACATTTATCAGTCAGCCGGCATACAACAGTTCGGTGACTCTTCATGCAGGAATCCCCGTCTTTGTAAACATGTGGTATCCATCGATGCGACGAGATGAAGGAAGAAATTACTTGACTGCCTTTTTCAGAGCAGTTTTTAATCCTTCCCGTTTTGAAACTCTTTTATTCCGATTCGACGGGTGCCTGGCCGTGTGTTGGCGGACGGGGATGAGATCACCCGATGCGAAGCGGCGTGTAGGGAGCGAGCCTGGAGGTAGCAGCGCTAATCGCTAATGACTCGGGCTGTAGACAGCGCTGTACCTTTGAGCCTCTCAGCGTGAAAAACCTTAACGCAGGCCGGCTGTTAGCGGTGCTTGACCTTTCACCCAGCCTCACACCTCCAGGAGGGTCTGGCAACGATAACTCTGACACAGCAGGCCGGGGGAGCTACGCAGGGGACACGGTGTGAGGAATACTGCGTATTTAAGACGCGTTGGGTTCGCGAGTACGAACTGGGGCCGTGTGAAGCCCAGCGTGAGGTAATGTAGGTCAGTATCGTAAATGTGCCAGCAACGAAACGTATGCCAAAGTGACCCCTCTCAAACCCCGAGTCCCAACATCCCCTCTGTGTGTTAACTGTTCCTCCTACATTATCGCTGGTTTTAACCCTTCTCTGTTAATCTGTTAATGCCTCTTAATCTGTTTGGGCCCCTTCAATTAGCTCCTGTCCATCAAATGGAAATGGAAATATTTAGATTAGAAATGGCTAGTTTTAGGTGCTGCGTTGTCAGACATAAAGATGAAGAGAAATGTAATGCAAGTGGATGTGAAGTTTCAGGTCAGTGCTAGACCTAGCGTGTTTGGAAAATACTTATTCAAACTGACGCCACCATTGGAGAGAAGAACACAGTGCAATGTATATTAAAGGGATGCAGAGAGCATCTTCAGCTGTAATTTGCGAGCTTGTCGATAAATGTAGTTAAAATGTCACATCACATCGGTGATTTGGCTAATTAAATGTAAATAATTAAGAGCAGAAGCCGGTGTGAAATTACAAATACAGCCCCCCCAGGAATGGGGTCCCTCACCCTTCAGCTAAAGGATTTAAGTATATGTGTGTGTGTGAGTGTGTGTGTGAATATGCATGAGTGTGTGTGTGAGTGAGTGTGTGTGTGTGTGAGTGTGTGTGTGTGTGTGTGAGTGTGAGTGAGTGTGTGTGTGAGTGTGTGTGAGTATGCATGAGTGTGTGTGTGTTTCAGTGTGTGTGTATGTGTGAGTGTGTGTGAGTGTGTGTGAGTATGCATGAGTGTGTGTGAGGGTGAGTGTGCAAGTGTGTGTGCGTGTGTGTGTGAGTGAGTGTGTGTGAGTGTGTGTGTGTGAGAGTGTGTGTGTGTGTTTGTATGTGTGTGTGTGTGTGAGTATTTTTTTTATGTGTGTGTGTGTGAGTGTGTGTGTATGTGCGTGTGAGTGTGTTTGTATGTGTGAGTGTGAGTGTGTGTGTGTGTGTGTGAGTGTGTTTGTATGTGTGAGTGTGAGTGTGTGTGTGTGTGTGAGTGTGTTTGTATGTGTGAGTATGAGTGTGTGTGTGTGTGTGTGTGTGTGTGTGTTTGTGTGAGAGTGTGTTTGTATGTGTGTGTGAGTGTATGAGTGTGTGTGGGTGGAGGGGCTACAGCTCCTTCTCCTTCCTCGAGCCTCTGCAATCACTCCTCTTTCCTCTGCTAATGTCCCTTAATCCCTTTCCCCAGGAAGGGAGGAGAGGGAGGGGGAGGAGGGGGAGAGGGGGGGAGAGGGAGGGGGGTGAGGGGAGGGGGAGAGGGAGGAGAGGAGAGGGGGAGAGGGGAGGGGGGTGAGGGGAGGGGGAGAGGGAGGAGAGGAGAGGGGGAGAGGGGAGGGGGGTGAGGGGAGGGGGAGAGGGGAGGGGGGTGAGGGGAGGGGGTGCGTTCTGGCTCCAGGGGACCGGTCGGAGTCATCCGTCAAAGCGGCGGGAACGTGAGAACTCCCAGGGCTCAGCGCTGGCCCTGCTCCAGCGGCGAGGGCCTTTAAGAGCCGTGCTCGGCACACAACCCAGCATCCCCCCTGGGCTGGGGGGGGGGCCTGCGGGGCCCCGGGGGGGCTCCAAGGCCTCGGTCTGCGGAGCGGCACAAAGTGCTTTCACATTCGGGCTGATGGGAGGTCAAACCCAGCCCCCCCGCCCGCCCCCTCCACATCCCGCCGGGGAAGGTTTCCGTGCTGCTACACTGCCATCCAGGGTTCGTCCTGTTCCTCCAAGCTGCTGACCTCCAGCTCCCTTTCTCCCTCAAGTCTCTCTCCTATTCAGCGTCTCATACACTTTCTGCGCATGCATCTGGAAGTTAAAACAGTGTTGCCAAACAAGAATAAAACGCAAATATATATATGATGAAATAAAAATGGCAAAATTGAGTAAATACAAATATCTATCATTAATATCGTCCACCTTCCTCCTTCATCTCTCCTTTGCCTGGCAGAAACCCTCTGGCTTTGCAGGCAGAAGGAGATTTAGACCGGGGGATTCTTTCTGTGTACCCTTGGAATAGTGGGAGTTTTTTCTGAGGGGCTGTGAGCAGGAGCACTGCTGTACACACAAGGAGCTGAAGCTACGCTCATGTGTGACTTCGTACAGTCTGCTCAAACGGATTCTGAGGACAGCAGGAGGGCAGGTGACTGCAGAAACACCAGAGAGAGAGAGAGAGAGAGAAAGCTGCCATTTAAACACGGGATACACCCACGCATGCCGACAGGACATAAACACGAAATATTATCGCCACGGCAACTGCCAGCCGCGACCGTGTCAGAGAGATATGGGGTGGATTTGTCCCTTTGCGCCCTTTATCTGCATGACACATGAGTCCCTCCCACCACGCAGACACACACACAACCCCACCACACACACATACCCCTCCCCCCACACGCGCGCGCACACACACCCCTCCCCACACACACAACAACAACACCCAAAACACACACACACACAGAACCACATGTACAAGCCCGCCACACACACACCCCTCCCCCCCCTACACACACATAACAACACCCAAAACACACACACACACACGCACATACAGAGAACCACAAATAAATTGGCATTAAATTCAACCAAGGGGAAAGGAAAACAAGCAAACAA
Source organism: Conger conger (assembly GCF_963514075.1). Classification (NCBI taxonomy): domain Eukaryota; kingdom Metazoa; phylum Chordata; class Actinopteri; order Anguilliformes; family Congridae; genus Conger; species Conger conger. The sequence continues at coordinate 12,106,523 of NC_083776.1, read as the reverse complement.
ACAAAGACAACTCATCACATTTTCTGCGCCCTTTACCCAGGATGGAGGGGTGGGGAGGTGCTGTTTCTCTGAACTTCACATCCTGCTCCCCCCCCTCCCCCCTCCCCTTCTCACCCCAACCCTGCCATCCTGCGTGTGTACAGGGTGGTGACAGGCCGTTACCCAGCAACGCTGCGCTGCGCTCCGCAGGGACGAAGCAGCGGGCCGTCGGTGAAGTGTGTGTGTGTGTGTGTGTGTGTGAGAGAAAGGGAGGCGGGCTCGCTCGGTCAGAAAGGTCAGGCCAAACGGCCGGGGAGAAGGGGCAGTTAACGCGTTTGTTCCCGTGCCCTTAGCCGCCGCGTCCTGTCACAGCTGCTGAAGCGTCTGAGCTCGTCTGGTGGTGTGCTCCGCACGCTAACCGCTCTGCCATGTTTCTGCAGCGGCTCAGCCCAGAATGCGCTTTCCTGCCGTGTTTCTGCAGCGGCTCAGCCCAGAATGCGCTTCCACGACCATCTACGCTCCTGTTCAGTGGGCGTGCTGGAGGTACTGCAGCGTAAACAAGGGGCAACAAGTGACACATTTAAGTATCTGTGTCACCCAGTTCACACCTGCCTTTTCCTCTCTCTCTCTCTCTCTCTCTCTCTCTCTCTCTGTGCTGTTTCTGCTATTACTTCCCTCTCACTCCATTCTGCGTTCTCTGACATTGAATCACTCTCTTCTTTTTAAATTGTTTCTCTGCTCCAATCAACGAGGAGGAAGGTAGAGCTGGGGAGGCAGGAAAAGCGACTCCAGAACATCTGTGTGTGTGTGTGTGTGTCTCTGTGTGTGTGCACGTGTGTGTCTGTGTGTGTGTGCACGTGTGTCTGTGTGTGTGTGTGTGTGCACGTGTGTCTGTGTCTGTGTGTGTGTGTGTGTCTGTGTCTGTGTGTGTGTGCACATGTGTGTCTGTGTCTGTGTGTGTGTCTGTGTATGTGTGCAGGTGTGTCTGTGTGTGTGTGTGCACGTGTGTGTCTGTGTGTGTGTGCATGTGTGTATGTGTATCTGAGTGTGTCTGCGTGTGTGTGTGTGTGTGTGCACTGGTGCGTGTATGGTCTGTGTGTGTGTGTGCACGTGTGTGTCTGTGTGTGTGTGCGTGTGTGTATGTTTATCTGAGTGTGTCTGCGTGTGTGTGTGTGTGTGTGTGTGTGTGTGCACTGGTGCGTGTATGGTCTGTGTGTGTGTGTGCACGTGTGTGTCTGTGTGTGTGTGCGTGTGTGTATGTGTATCTGAGTGTGTCTGCGTGTGTGTGTGTGTCTGTGTGTGTGTGCACTGGTGCGTGTATGGTCTGTGTGTGTGTGTGCACGTGTGTGTCTGTGTGGGTGTGCGTGTGTGCGTGTGTGCGTGGGTGTGTATGTGTGCGTGTGATTGTGTGTGCGTGGGTGCGTTTATATGTTTGTGTGTCTGCGTGTGTGTGTGTGTGTGTGTGTGTGTATGTGTGTGTTTGCGCTGGTGCGTGTGTCTGTGTGTGTGTGCGTATATGTGTGTGCGTGCGGGCATGTGTGTGTGATCACAGTGGTTTATAGGGTCTGGGCATGTGTCCCATAAAGGGTGGCAGGCTTCATCAGCTCCAGGTCTGAGTGAAAGGAGAGGTCTCCCAGGACTGCAGCACCTCCTGTGCTTTCCCTCCCGCTGAAACGTGGCTTCAGTCTGGCCCCCTGCAGAGAGCGTAATGTCTGTGATTAGAGGATGTGAGAGACAGGGGTGTGTGAGTGTGTGAGCGTAACCTAACACAGCCCCATTACTCAACATCATTACCGTTGTGTGTGTGCATGTGTGTGTGTGTGTGCGTGTGTGTGTGTGAGATCTAACACAGCCCCATTACTCAACATCATTATGGCTGTGTGTGTCTGTGTGTGTGTGTTTGTGTCTGTGTGTGTGTGTGTGTGTGTGTGATTTGACACAGCCCCATTACTCAACATCATTACAGCTGTGTGTGTGTGTGAGTGTGTGTGTGTGTGATTTGACACAGCCCCATTACTCAACATCATTACTGCTGTGTGAGTGTGTGTGTCTGTGAGAAAGGGAGAGTGAGTTTGTGTGTGTCAGAATGAGATTGAGAGAGAGTGTGCGTACGTGTGTGTGTGTGTGTGTGTGTGTGCGTACGTGCGTGCTTGTGTGTGTGTGTGTGTGTGTGTGTGTCTGTGTGCGTACGTGCGTGTGTGTGTGTGTGTGTGTGTGTGTGTGTGTGCGAGTGCATCTGACAGATCGGGCAGGCTCCTACATCAGCGAGCAGCTGTGTATTTCTCTTTGGGCAGGGCGAGATGGAGAGAGACACGGGGGTGTTTGTCACCTGCCTGTCGCGCTGTTGCTCGGTGACAGAGGATCCGGGGCCCGCTGTGGCCCCCCGTGGGGCCCAACTGCACTGGGGCGTGAGAGGAAGTGACATCAGCCACTCAAACATCTTACGCCATTTATAGCACCGAGCATTTATAGTGCTCAAAACCTGAAGTGACGGATCTGAAGACATAAGACTAAATTGCCAACATACGTAGAAGTGCAGTTCACTGAAATTGAAATATAGCAAAACTATTTATTTCACCAAAGTTATTTTTAAGAATTAAATTTATGCTACCAGATTGTCAGCTTATTCTAAACTGATCTGCAAATGTGTAGGTGCTGCCAAGTGAACTTCTGAAACATAAACACCCCCTTTCATGCATGTGAGTTTGTGTTTTATCAGCATATATACAGTAACATCATGCTTGTATAAACATGTTCAGTGTGACAGACCACTCTTCAACATTTTGATGTGAAACCCAGGCTTGCTGGCTTTAAGGCTGCCTCTTTTACATCATCTGTCTCTGTCTGTGAGGTCAATATCCACTATACCAGATCTTTGCAGTGGCTTGTGCTAAATATTCCTCAGGTTCGTCCGATTGTCGAAAAGACCACTTTTAGGTTTAATACTTTATCCTCCAGAAATTAAGTCCAAAGGTTTTTGACACTGGATGGTCATTGGAACATTTTAAATATTCAAGCATGGATCCGACTATATCTGATTGTACTTGTTCTGTTTAATGTCATTATGTTATTTCATATTTTCTGTATAACTCCGCATCATTGAAAATGAGGGCTTAACCCTGAATTTGTTTCCCAATCCCGAGATGCGAATAGAGGTTCCAATCAATCAAAAGCCAGCCATGCTTTTCATCAGCACAAAGCCCCCCCTCGTCCTGCAGCCCTGCTGCAGAACACGTGTTTGTTTCACACAACCTCGTTTCCCAAACTTTTCAATCTGCGGCTGAGAGGCACTGAGACATCGCGTAGGTTATCACGGAAGACACGAATATAGTGTAATTATTGTTGATTTATTTTCCCTGTGTTTTTTTTGCATAATGAACAGACAAAAGAGAAGGGGGGGGGGGTAAATAATTGTGGCATTAATAGATTTTTGCGTTTCATGAATATTTCATGTTTTGACTGAGCCAAAACTCAAAGTGCTTTTATTACAACCATAGTATTTAAACAGCATTTTAATAGGAACAATTATGTCTGATGGATTTTTATAACTCCATCCGAATTATTCCTGCGTCCAATATGCTTTTAAGTGGGGTGCTGTGTATTCTTGCTATAATACTACTAGTACTACTAATAATAATACAAATAAAAGTTATTCAATAAAAGTAATGATAATAATAATAATAATATATATTTTAAATACATCCAAGACCTAATCTCAAGACCTCAGCCTGGCTGTTCATACTGTGGATGGCTCTGAATTGGGGAAAACATTGTCATTTTTGAACAGAATTGTATGTGAGAATAGCAGAGGCATGTGACGTGACGTGGCTGGCAGCTAGCGCTCGCCCTTCCAAATCGACGGAAGGCGAAATACGAAATAAGAAGGCAAACAGGAGTGATAAAAAGCCAAATAAAACATTTCTAAAATAAATTGTTAAAAGCGAAAATAATGACGAGACACGGTGTGATTTCCCCCCCTCTCTTTAGACATTTTCCCAGGACAGACTGATGTCACCTGATCGCGCGGCGCTGTTCCGGCTTTGAGCGCTCAAAGGATCACTTTCCCGGGGGGATGAGAGCCGCTCGTCTTCAGAAGCGACAGAATAAAGAGCGATACAATAACGGTTTAACAGCCGAGGAGCGTTTCCGACGCTAAAAGCAAGGGTACGGGTGATTAATGCTAATCATGAGTAAATATACAAGAGTCTTTCTCTTCCTCTCTCAAGACTGGCCGTCGCTAATTGGGGAAATTAAGGATACTTTGGGATGAAAGTCGTTTTTAAAAAAACAGCCTACAATTAGCATTATATTTTTAAATAAGCGTGGCGTGTGCAAGCCGTGTGCCAGCGGACGGAAACGAACGGTGCCGTGGAGGGAGGAGAGGACTGGGTGGGGGTGGGGCGTCTCTGGGGGGGTCTGGAGCGCCCCCCCCCCTGCGCAGCGTCTCCCTGACGGCCGCTATAACTGGGGAAATTAGCGGGTGGCAGCGGCGAGTGCTCTAAGTGCTGCGTGGAGAGCGGGGCTGTCAGGAAATCAATACGCCTCTCACTGCGCCCCGGAGACGGGCAGGTCACTGAGAAACACCGACTTAATGAGGCACGGAGAGCGGCTGCTGCTCTCTCTCTCACACACACACACACACACACACACACACACACACTCTCATACACACACACACACTCACACACACACTCTCATACACACACACACTCACACACACACACACTCTCTCTCACACACACACACACTCACACACACACACACACACTCTCTCTCACACACACACACTCTGACTCTCTCTCTCTCGCACACACACACACACACACTCTCTCACACACACACACACACACACACACACTCACACACACTCTCTCTCTACACACACACACACACTCTCTCTCACACACACACACACACACCCTCTCGCTCTCTCTCTCTCTCACACACACACACACACACACACTCTCTCTCACACACACACACACACACACACACACTCTCACTCTCTCTCTCTCACACACACACACACACACTCTCTCTCACACACACACACACTCTCTCTCTCACACACACACGCACACACTCCTCTCACACACACACTCTCTCTCTCACACACACACACACACACACACACACTCTCTCTCTCTCACACACACACACACACACACTCTGTGTCACACACACACACACACACACACACACACAGTCTCACACACACTCACAGACATGCACACACTCTCTCTCTCACTCACACACACTCACACACACACACACACACACTATCCATCAGTCTCTCCCTCTGACACAGCTCTGTGTTTGAGTACAACCCATGGCATTCAGTATCAGCAGAAAGCCAGAAATAGCACAGAGCTACGCAGGGTTAGCGCAAAAATAGTCCGGATTTAGTGCATGTTTAGGTCAGAAACGGTCATTGTACGAGATCCCGAGTATTCCTGTGCATCGGCCGGCTGTGAGCGGGGGGCCTGGATCAGGATTCCCCCCCTAGGGAAGCTGGGCCGCACGGGGCCGTTCCCTCAGGATGACGGATCACGCGTCAGCCCAGGGCCGCGGTGCCAGGAAGCCGCGCTATCGGCAGGAGATGATATCAGCGGTTCTGACAGCAGAGATATCGCCCTCCCCTTTACTCTAAACGCGGCTGTCGCGCGGTGCCGTCCAACGGTGCCGTCCAGCGCCATGGCAACGGCAGAGGGACGCCGTATCCCTGCGGTATTTGGAGGTCCTTGCGTTTGTTTTTTTTGCGGGTTGAATTGAAGATCTGCCCTTTCCAGAATGAGTAGAGGGCATTTTCCAGGAAGGGTGAACTCTACCCCCTCGGTATGGCACCAGACAGCCGCGATGCGTCTTCAGTGGGGGTTGCCTGTCTCTGACTGACTCTCTGAAGGCCCCCTCATTTGGTAAAGTGGCCAGAGAGCAGGGGTGTGGGTCTGGGGTGTGTGGGGTAGGGGAGGGGGAGGGGGGGTCAGTCTAAACCGGATCTCATTTCCAGGTTAGTGCTCCAATTTCACCTCATAGCGCGAGTATCGATCCAGAGAGAGGTCTGAGGCGTGAGGGGGGAATGAGCGGGCGGGGGGTGGGGGTGTGGGGGGAGGGTGGCGGGTGCTGTCATGACCCACAGCACAGCATATATATACACACACACACACACACACACACACGTGAATATGAATGATTGTGTGTTTATGTGCGAGTGATTCAGTTTCAGTGTAGGCCTTTTAGTGTGTACATGTGTGTGTGTCTGTGTATATGAGTGTGTGTGAATGTGAGTGTGTGTGCATGTGGATATTTCTGTGCGTATGAGTGTATGTTTATATATATGGAGTACGAATTTGGATATTACTCTTGATTGTGTGTGCATGTGGATATCTGTGTGTGTGTGTGAGTGTGAATATTTGTTTGTGTGTATGTGTGAGTGTGGATATCTGTGTGTGTGCATGTGGATATCTCTGTGTGTTTCTGAGGGTATGTGTAAGTAAGTAAGTACATTTTATTTATATAGCACCTTTCACAGACAGTCACAAAGTGCTTCACAGGATCAAAAATAAATAAATAAGTAATAACAATAATAATACATAAAACAACAGTCAATAAAACCAACAAATCACAAATAAACGAACATGAAATAAATGGAAATACAGTCACAAAAACGGCTAGATGAACGCCTGTCTGAAAAGATGTGACTTTAGCTGCTTTTTAAAAATTTCCACAGACGCCACAGCTTTTAAGTCCGGTGGAAGAGAATTCCACAATTTAGGTGCCACCGATTCGAAGGCTCGGTCACCCTTAGTTTTGAGCCTAGTGCGAGGGACAACCAGTAAGCCCTGGTCAGAAGACCTCAGAGACCTGCTGGCAACATATGGGTGGAGGAGATCACGAAGGTAAGCAGGTGCCTGACCATGGAGGGCTCTATATGTGATGACAAGAACCTTGAACTGGATCCTGAAATTGACAGGTAGCCAGTGTAAGGAGACCAAGATTGGAGTGATATGACATGACCTCCTAGACCTGGTCAGCAGCCTGGCAGCAGCATTTTGGACCAGTTGTAGGCGGTCTAGAGATGATTTGCTGAGGCAGGTAAAAAGCGAGTTCAATAGTCCAGGCGTGATGAAATAAAAGCATGTATAATCATTTCCAGCTCAGCATGTGATACAATAGACCTGAGTTTAGTAATGCTTCTAAGGTGGAAAAACCATATACGGGACAAAGACTTAATGTGCTTGTCAAGATGCATAGCCTGATCAAAGATAAAACCAAGATTTCTCAATTCCGAGCGCACATTTGATTTAAGAGACCCAATACAATTTACAACATTAGAAACAATATTATCAGCAGCAATGATGAGGACTTCAGTTTTGTCTGCATTTAACTGAAGAAAATTACTGGCCATCCAGTCCTTAATAGCAGACAAACAGTCATGTAGTACATTAAGTTTATCAATCCTGTCAGGTTTAAAAGAAAGATATAACTGAATGTCGTCCGCATAGCATGTGTGTGTGTGTGTGTGTGTGTGTGAGAGTGTGTGTGTGAGGGTATGTGTGTGAGTGTGTGTGTGTGTTTGTGTGTGTGTGTTTGAGAGTGTGTGTGTGAGGGTATGTGAGTGTGTGTTCGTGTTTGTGTGTGTGTGTGTGTTCAGCACACTAGTTAACTAAATGGCCTCAGTGTTCACTGCACTTTTCCGGGAGCAGCTCAGAGCTCCTGTGTTAATCCGGGGGCACAGGCTGCCTAATTTACCTAAACCCTGGACCAGGGGTTAAGGTCAGGGCTCACAGCCCTGTCCCACAGATATGTGTGTGTGTAATACCACCCCCCCCCTCGCAGGGCTTTCCCTCTGCAGCCCCCCCTCACACACCCCCTCAGCCCCAGAGCACCAGCCCAAACTGCGTTACGTTCACACCACGCAGGGCAGCCATGGTGTGAATTCATTATCCAAACCCAAAGCGGGCGTGAATCGCATTTACATGAACACAGGCCCCACTGTGTTCATGTGACACAGCATGCTTAGCACAGCTGTGAAACCTGGGCAGACTCCGCACTCACGCGCGCGCGCGGAACGTGTTCTCCGCTTTACGCGACCTTTCCCTCGCTCGCCCACCTTCCCCGAACCCTCACCGCCCCCCAGAGCAGCCGCTGGTTTACAGCTCCCAAACAGCGCATCAATAAGGACGGCACCTGTGAATTATACGGCAATTACCCCGTCCGTTTCATCGCAAATCGATAGCGCACTTCATACCCGGTGACCGCGGGGAGCTTTAACCCCAGAAGGCTGAGGCTGTCCGTGCCGACTCGTCTTTAAGAAACCCGGACCGGATTCTGGCGGGAGCCAGGCTCCCCTGGGCGTTTAGACGGTGCCCCTCATGCCCAGCGCTTCAGTCTGCGTGTGTCTGTTTCTGAAGGCCCTGATAGGTTGCTGCTTCTCTATCATCTGTGACTGGCTGTAGGCCCAGTGGCAGACTGGAAGACCCAGGACGGACCAGAGTGGTGCTGATTCCTACTGGGGCAGAAGAAACGGACTGTGTGTGGGGGATGTAGACTTATTTTGGACATAGATTGGGCCGGCATGATGCTATGCTTATGGGTGAGCTCTGAGTCTGAGTGTGTGTGTGTGTGTGTGTGTGTGTGTGTGTGTATGTGTGTGGCTGCAGAATCTGTTCTACAGCTTTGCTGATCTTTCACTTCCACATTTGTGGTAATTGGCATGTATAGCGTACCCACAGAACGTCTGCATAAACAGGGGGAGTGACAAGTAGAAAGACTTGTCCAGGTAGTGTTAGGGGAGTTAGATGTGATTGTGAGCATATGACTTTGATGTTTTGCTAAAGCTTGATTTCTCTCCATATTTCTCACATTGTCCCGGTGGTGTTCGTGGTGGGTAGGTTCCAGCAAAGGAAAAAAGGACAAATAAGGGGGTTACCGCTCCAGAATGGCATCTATTCTGTGCTTAAGTGGAGGAGAACGAAAGCGTTTCAGCAAGAAGGCCCCCAGAATCCGCTTCTTCAGGTTTATACAGCGAGTGATGTTTTATGCAGGACGGCCGCAGGCTTGGGACAGCCTGGCCTTTAAAAACAGAAACGTGTTGAGCAGTCGCGTTGGGTGCTCGCCATGGCGATGGCTGCTGCCAGCCCAGCTGAGTGAAAACGACTGCCAAGAGGACTCAGAGCAGGAAGCTGCTTTAACACCGGGCTGAGAGCAGGAAGCTGCTTTAACACCGGGCAAGGAGCAGGAAGCTGCTTCTCCAGTTTTGTCGGTGTAGAGCTGTCAGTGCTGGACAACACCTGCAGAGGAGACATGGCACCTTAGGCATGACCGCACACGACCACACGTGGTTCCAGCCCGACCGCACACTGCTGACACCTCCCTCTAGAATTTTGTCACGCCTCGGACGTCATACTTAGTCGCACAGTGTTGATTGGACAGCCAGACACTGAAATTCATTGTCGTGGATAGGCTCCAATTCATATTTGAATGAAAAAGTCAGCTAATGTATTTGTTAATGGTTAACTAATTATAAGTTCATTTGCTAATGTATAAATAGTCATGTGCAAATACATTCGTTGTTAACAAAAGCATTAACAAATAAGAAGTTAATTTCATGCTTAATTAATGTATCTGTCCATCATGTTGACAACTACATTAGGTAATGCCAATTCATGAGCCTTATCATAAAGGGTGACCTATAAATGCAAAGCGTTGTGTGACACTTTCGTTTTTGTGAGGCGACACTTGTGGAAAGTGTCGTGCAGTATAAACCGGGGTTAAGAGCAGGGGGTGCGCATGACAAAGCTCAACACAGGAGCATACAACCCCTCCATGGGGAGAACTGCAGTTACCTCCCACCAGACTACTACAGCCAGGATGGGATATCTTTAATGGGGTCTGAAGCCTGTGATCCAAAAACTCATCTCAGTCAGACCTATGCTTCATGCTACCCTGCAAAATGGTAGACTTTGTTGTTCTAAAGGTTCCATGCTCTGTACGTTAATATTTTTACTATATAGTGCCAAGTTTGGCTGATTGTTATGGCTTCCACTCGCCACGATCCTCAGTAAATGTGCCATTTTTGTTTCTTTTCACACAACTTCTGTGGATTCGAGAGACATTTTATTAAAAAAAAAATCAGGTTCCAGCACCAGCCTGGCCAGTGTCCACAATAATCATTATCATCAGCGTCATCATAGTAATAACCATAATAAACACATAACAGCAAGAGAACCATATAATGCCATGCAGGAAACATTTAAAGTACCTTCGATTAAGTACCGATTTGTCCGTATCACTGCATACCGCCCCTAAGTACGGTACAGTTAGCATCCCCATTACCTGTCAGTGTTAATGGCATTACCTGTGGTGTGATGTCACCGTGTCGGTGGTCATGTTAGTGCTAATGGCCGACTCGGTTCAGCCCGGTGGTGGAGCTCCACGACAGGCACTGCAGTTTAGGGAGCCGGCACCGGCAGCAGCACGGGCGCGGGGAGGGGGTCACACAGTGATTTATTGTGCTCGCAATGTCCCCATTTTGGCAGCCAAATGAGTTTAACTGTTTCAGGGGCAGCGACGGGGCCATTATGCTGGGGAATGGTCTGTCACAACAACAAATTAGGCTCGCTCTCGGAGAGACAAGCAATCTGCCTGCTAAGGCGATCAGCCCATACCGCACACACATGCACATGCGTAGACACACGCGAACGGACATGCACACACATATGCACACACACACACAGACACACTCTACATACATGCACACACACTAGCACATGCCCAAACTCATACACACACATACATGCACATATGTGCACACATGCAACACACACTCACAAATACAGTCTACATACATGCACACACACTAGCACATGCACACACAGACACACTCTACATACATGCACACACACTAGCACATGCCCAAACTCATACACACATACACACAGACATCACACTCGCACACATGTACTCACGCATGCACACACACCTCAAACAGCATTTTCACAGACACACTATATACTCACAGACTGTCCCCATCGTGTTCCCACACACACTGTCTCTTCACACACTGTAAACTCATACATACACTCTCCCCTTTAAACACACCCTAAACATCCCCACACATTCATACACCACAGCCCCACAGGGTGACTAAAAAACAGCCGTTTGGATGAATGAGGAATGGAAAGACTGGCAGGCCTTCTTAAAATGTGACTCTCATACCTTTATTAAGAGCGTTTTTAATAAAAAGTGATCTGTGGTCTCCCGGTGTTGAGAGGCTCCAGGGTTGCCCCGGCTCTCCCTGCCCTGGTGCCGGGCTTCCCCCATGGACTGAGCGGCCTGGAGCAGCTGCTGGAGGATGAGGGGTCTGCAGCAGAGGTGTAAAATCCAGGTTCAGAAAGTGAAAGTCCTCTCCAGGCTTTTGTTCCAGTCGGCTGGATTTGCTAATTAGCACAGTTCTCTAGCCAGGAGGTAGAACTAATGAGTGAGTTCACACTTTCTGGAGTAATACTTTCTGACCACTGGACTTTAGACCTTGCAGTATCTTGTGTCCCAAGTACCCAACCTGGCAGCCCAACAGCACGCACGTTGAAGATGTTTTCACCGATTTCTACTGATTTCTGTTGGTTTTTCACTCATTTGTTTGACTGATTTCACCACATGGGAACCCAGTCAGGCACGTGTCAGTTCAGCCACACTACAGCCGGGAGTAAGGAGACCGCAGGTTGAACCAGGACCATTTCAGCCAAGGGATCTTCTCTAATGAAACCTCATGGGAAGCAGACAAACGCTGGAGTGGACCCAGACTCACTGGAGTGGACCCAGACTCAGTGGACTGGACCCAGACTCAGTGGACTGGACCCAGACTCAGTGGACTGGACCCAGACTCAGTGGAGTGGACCCAGACTCCTGGCTACAGTCAGTCCCTGGCCGGCGTTCACGCTGCATATTTTATATTAAACGAGCCTCACTGCCGATACCTGGTTTGGATGAAAATAAATTTTGTTTTGACGGTTGGCTCTGCAAATACTGGAACCCAAAATTTTGAGGCCAAAATACTTGGCTCGGTATCTTCCGATGTCGTTAATCATTTATTTGGCAGACATTGAGTGAAATTACAAAGTCCTATATCGTACACTGCAGGTATCTGTGTGTGTGTGTGTGTGTGTGTGTGGGTGTGTGCATGCTTGTGTGTGTGCATGTGTTTGTGTGTGTATGCGTATGTATGTGTGTGCATGCATGCATGCATGCGTGTGTGTGTGTGTGTGTGTGTTTCTGTGTGTGTGTGAAACTTTACTGAGAGAGTGAGGTTATGACTGTGTATGAGGGAGCGTGAGTATATGTGTATGAGGGAGCGTGAGTATATGTGCATATGTGCAGTACTGTATTTGTGTGCATGTATGTGAGCCTTGGTGTATGTGCACGTCTGAGCTCCGAGGCCCGGCTGGGTACGCAGAGTGAAATGTGAAAGCCCACGCAGGGGTGGCCGAGGGAGGAGGGGGTTCTCCGCTCTCAGACGGAGCCCATCCCCCTCCGCCCGGCCGGCTCTCTCTCCCGGTCCCACAGTGCCCCCTGTCCTGCCGCACGCGCTCCTGGCTGCAGGCCAGAGCGCACGGAGCTGCAGCCATGGCTGCTCCCCCTCCCGGGAGATACGGAGCAGGAAGCTCGCCGCCGCGGGGTGACACCGCCGGCCTAGCTGGGTAACGAGGCAACGCGTGTCTGCGGCGCGGATTTCTGACATCGCCCTGGCAACAAACCCATCTGTGAAAAAATAAAAATCTCACACTGTCTCAAGAGGTTATTCTCAGTACAGCCCGCCTGCTTCGGGCTGATGAAACACAGAGAGAGAAGAAGAGATACGTTCCGTTTTCTCCATGTACTGGATGTATGTATGTATGTATGTACAGATGCATTCAAACATAATCCCTCTCCAAACTTTCTCTCTATACCAATAGAGTACTGCAGGCAAAACGATAAAGAGGTTGCTGACATTGAGACATTGAGTTTTGAATTAAAATAAGCTATTCGCAAACTACAGAAATTCACTCACTTGCCCATGACAGAACATGAAGTACTGAAGAAACAGTATTGCTTTTGCAGTACTCACGCATGTATCTATTTCCTGTATAGGCTCTGGTCTTTTCATTGTTTACCACAGTTTTGGTTAATCTTCAATGAGTGGTTTTTGGAATTATGCATGGTAATTAGGTTTTTTTTCACAAATTGCATGCAAAGCTTTGTTGTTTAATGTTTCCATGTTAGAGCTTTTAAAGTACACCCGAAGTAAACATACATTCATCTGTGTATTCCCACTCTTTCATTTCTCTTTGAGCCTAAACTCAATTCTCAAAGCACTTCCTAGCCTATGCAAACAATGGTGAAAGTACACAAATGCAAAGCACAACCATTTTAGTGATCGTTCTAGTTCGACAGGTTATCCTGTTGGTTGGGATTAATCCAGTTTGGGATATAGTGTAGTTGCTTAGCCAAATAGTAGTGATATTGATTGTGTTGCTGTAGAGGTGAAAGTTTGATCTGGGTCCTGCTGTAAAATCCAGTTATGAACAACTTGAAGTTAGCAGCAACTAGCTGTTTCAAAATGTACTGTAGCTTGAGCTGGTCAAACCATGTTGAGCTGGTCTGACCAGCTCAACATGGTACCAACTCTTTCAGTAAGGTGGTGTTTTATTTTTCTAGTAGAAATTGGTTGTCATGGGGTTTCGATGAATTAAAGCATTTAGTGGTCATAATTATTCTAAAGAGGTAACTTTGGGTAGTATGGAGATTTTTACAGTTGCTATTCTGTCAATAAGAGAAAGTGATTGGTTTGTCTAATGATTAAAGTAATCTTCAATTGTTTTTATAATGAGTGTTTTCCTTTGATAAATCTGTTCTGAGCTGAATGGATTAGTGATGGGGTAACCTTTTCATTTTGGGTGGTAGTGCGTTACGGATAATTTTGAAATGGGTGTTGATGAGCGATAGGGGGCTGTGACTGACCACAGGGTTGGGTCTTTGGATCACCTGTCACCATTACCATGCCTGGTCCAAAAACAAGAAGAAGAAAATATAATAATAGCACAAGGAAGTAGCCCGAAACATGTATCAACCACCCCCCCCGTACCCCCCGCATACAAATCAGAGGCAACACCTGGAGGACAGTTTCCCACCACCTGCCAGGGCCCCCAGGGTGCAGAGAACCGCCAGCGCCATTTTAGAGAGCCGCTTTTACGCTCAGCAGGAGAAATTACAGGGTGGCCAACTCTCGGGAGCCCCCTGCAAGTGTAAACAAACGTGTGTGCTGGAATTAACAGGCCACGGCGGGGGAAGGCACCGCACTCGCCAAGCCCGGGGTAATTAACCGTGACATTAAATAAGAGATTTTTAAAAAACCAGCCCCGGGGAGCCGGGCAGGGGCGAGCGGGAGCGGAGCGGCCGGGGCCGGGAGCCTTATCGACGGGCGCGCGGGCGGGGGAGGAGGGCCGCGTTCCAGGCGCGGCTCTCTCCCCATTTTTCAATTACCGCGGCGGCGGCCAGGCAGACGGAAGCGCTCCCGGAGGTTTGTAAACAGGGGCCGCGGGCCGGGCCCTGCGCTCGCTGCATGACAATGAGCAGATAACGCGGCGCGCCGGGGCCCTCCGCTCTAATCCCTCCGCTCCGATTCCTGACAACCCCCCACCGCAGGGAGGAGAGCGGGGGAAATGAAAAAGGAAGGGGGAGGGAGGAGGGGGGGGGCTAGCTCTCTCTCGCTCTCTCTCTCTCGCTCTGAGACGAGAACACAGCGCTGCCTTTGCCTTTGGTCTGAAAAGGGATGAAAAAATACACAACCGTAGACATTTATACGGAATACTAAATAACAAATACCTCCCAAATACATGCGTCTGTAGCCCGCAATCAAAAGACTGCAGGTAGCCCAGGCGTATGAAGCACACAACAGGTACTACATATGAACTACATAAACACTAAAACACCTTTCAACTGCAAGTGTTTGATATACTGCCCACTGTTGCCTTTACGTCAGTCCTGTGTACAAACATAAACCAATTAAACATATCATTTAATTTACATATAACATATAAAATGGCTTGGAAGTCATTTAAAACTACCTGCGCATAAGCCCACGGGGAAAAGCCAGACGGACGGGCATATCAGAGAAAACAGCAAGCGGATCGCTCTTTGTAGTCCGTGTGATTTATAACTGCTTGCAGTGTGCAATCTAATGGCTTTCCTCCTGGGAGTAATTTTCTGACAGAACGTGCTCAGGGCTCGTGCAGGGCCGTCAGACAAGCCAGGAATCGGCGTGTTTATTCAGCCCGACGTGCTGGAGACAGGGTCCTGGTGGGGTTAAGGGGCGAGCGTGGCGGTTCTCTGGGTCCTGGAGGCTCAGCTGTCCCCTCACGGACGCCCTGGAGCGCTAACCAGCCGCGTTCTCACCGGTGCGTCAGAGCTAATGCGACTAATCCCCCTCCTGCTCCCGCGCCGCGCTCTGTAAGGCAGGGTGGGGATAAGCCACGCCCGGGGAGGGATTCACCGCCTCACAGCGCACTGACCTAGAAATACCCGCCATGGAAACACAGTGTTCTCACCACACGCACACACACACACACACACACGCGTACGCAGGCAACCCTTTCACCTGTATAGGGAACATGAATCTGATTATATCCCCGATTCCGCGTATTAAATCAATTTAACAGAATGGAGTCCAGCTCACTCTCTCCCCCTGGACCAGCGGAGAGACCTGGAGAGAGGCAGTTGGGCCTGCCCGTCAGCTGTCCCTGAAATATTTCCGAGCATGCTTCCCGCTTTATTCCCGCCGCTATTGCGCTGATGTGGAAACAGTGGGGGGATGGAGGGGGGTACAGGCGGATAATCTGATAGCATCGGTGCCCACCGTTTTCCTTGTGCGCACCCTGGTTTCAGAGAAACCCCCTCCCCACCACCACCAATCGCTGAATTATTCAGATAATGGCTGATTGGTTTCAAGGATAACAGCCGTGCAATCGCTCAGTCTGGCGAGGTCAGACTGGCTCTGGTCTGAGAGAGAAGAAAAACAGAAAAGGAGATTAATGGAAGTGGCATTTCTCAACCCCACCCCACCCCACCACAACCCCAAACCTGCTGCATCGTACGAGCCAGTGAGATAAGGTCCCTGCTGTTTTCCCCTGTTTTCCTTACAGTTGTAAGTTCACAATCATTGGCCTCATTAGCCAGCTCATTAGCATAGCACTAGCATTAGCACATTTGCTGGTTAAGAACATGCCTACTGTGCCTCCCCTGGGATAATACTAGGCTTTAGTGTTCCTGACAGTAGCTCTGATGGTTTTGAATTTGTTGAGTCACGAATGTTACGTATTTTTGTTTAATGTTCAATCACCCTTGGAAAGAATGATGTCCCAGCCCCCTAGTGACACAAACGCATCGTACATTGGTGTGACTGAAGGCCTTGAGTTGAGTGAGGTGTTAACGGCAGTGAGAATGGAAAGTTACCCACAGGCTCCTGCAGGAAACCTCACCCCCACCACTCGAAAAGCTCCCGAGTGCCTTCACAGCGTAGTTGAGCATATCTGACCGCAATCTCAACCTATGTTCACATGCCTAAACGCACAATATTCAACCGAATGGGGGCCCAAGGTTATGCAAGAAGAGATGCTTGTCTCAAACCAGGTAGCGCCGACCTGTCATGCACTGCACAGGAATGATAAAAATGGTGTTTGAGGGAATAAGAGAAATGGAATGAGCTGTGCACTTGTTTATTTGGGAGGCTGAATGAAAGGCATGCAATCAAGCGGGAATCTTATCTATATTTTAACCCCTTACTGTAAGTCTCACCGGTCCATGGTTGGGCCGCTGTGGGTTTTTTTGCATTAATTTCATTTTTAATTGTGCAATTTTCAATCGCTATGGTAACAGAATATACCGTTTGAAATTTCTATCTGTATAACCGATTTTATGATGCCATTGCTTTAGTGACAGCAGTTTCTTATTTTGTAACATGTGGGTGGCAAAACAAGTGCCTATAGAATGTCAATTGTATACTCTCTGGAGGAATTATCAGTGTTGTCCATTTGCCATTGCATACCTCTACAAAAGTACTTGTTCATAGGAATTCTGTTATCTATGTTTTGTATAAGCTCGCTGGAACATGATGAGCCCACACACTAGCTGCTCTGATCAGCATCGGTAATGCAATTGGCCAGGCTAGGCACTCCGCCCATCCGGGAGCAAGAAAACACAATATAACCTGTGCTCAGCTTACAACCAGATAGGGGTATGGTAGTTTCCAACATTACATTTCCAATAGTGTTTGTTTGGCTTGCGTAAAACTATGCAAGATATATAAGACTATAAAAATATGCAGACTGAGACTGTTATGCTCCAGCAAAAACAGTTCTTGAGATTTTATGGCAAAAAAGGTTGATGTTTTACAACAGAAAAATTTATTTTGCGATGCCTAGGTCTAAAAAGAGACCTTCTTTTGGAGGACTTCCAAGGATTCCCTTGTTTGAGCTATTTTTTCTGAGGAACACAGTGAAAACACCGTTGACTCCACAATAGAGGGAATTTTCAGTGACAACCCCATTTTATATTGGTCAGCCAGCCTGCTTTTGAATAATAAATAGCATGTGAAATTATGGAATGTGTTTCACTTGTTGGTGGGGTTTGGGTATTTGACAAAAACTTCAATAAATCGACCTTAATCGATATATTAGTATACAAGTTATTATTGTGATTATTGTGCTTATTGTTTACTATCTTCTTACCCTGTTGCTTTCTGAAGAGAACGCAAAGAGGGGGGAAGGGGCAGGGTGACAGGTGGGGGTTAGTGGAAACAGGATAAAAAGTGTCAGCAAAACACAATATTTTACAGATCATAAGACCCAAAATATAATGTATTTTCTATGTGTCATTTGGAGTCTCCAAAGCTGCATAGACAATGCAGAATACTCAATTTTGGTGATATTGTCATCAAATTTGAAAGGGGATTTATCCAGCTAACTCAGTAAACCTGCTTTGTGACACAGGCCCCCCGGAGCCTCGGTGTGTGTGTGTGTGTGTTATCGAGCATTAATGTTTCCCTCTTGACTTTTCCCCCTCGAATCCCCTCTGGCCCTGACGAGTTCCCTCCTTTTTATTACCTGTCTCGGCTGGAGCAGGACCGGCCAGGCTGCAGCCCCTGGGCGGGCCTTGTTAGGAGATAAACAACAGCGAGAGGGAAGCATCTGTCACGGACAATGACTGGCACCGGGGCCCGACCGCCGCCCGTCCCCGTTTAAAGGCTGTTTTGCACCTGCCCGCTCGACGGAGCCTGACAGGGACCTGGCAGGAGGCCGGAGCTGAAAGGGCAAAAATCGAACACGGGTACCCCTCCCCCCCCCGTCTGGCCCATTATCCAGAGATGCTTTCGCCAAATCGACTGTGCCTCAACTGTTTGCTACCGGCATAAATAAAATAATGAGAGCGAATTGCGAAGAGAGCTGGATGGAGGAACAGCGAGAGGTGGGAGAGGGAACGGGGGGTTGTGGAGAGGTGAAGACTGGCATGTCTGGGCAGTGTACATTACCCCCCCCGACCCCAGACAGAATGTCAATGCCCACAGGGCTGCTAAGAATCAAGCTAGCCTTCATGAGAGAGGGACGGCCTCCAAACAGAGAGGCTCCATTGATTGGGACTGATAGAGTGCCAGTTATTTTCAGATCCCCGCAACATCATCTTTCTCTCTTTCTCTCCTTCTCTCCTCTCCTCCTCCTCCCCCCAATCCATGCCTCTCTCTCTGGCATCCACATTATTGCTTAACCTCAGGCTATAGCAACTTTTATCATATGAGGTATGGTTTCAGTCTTCATGAACTGCAGTATTCTAGTTCAAATAGCTTGAGCCCAATGTTAATTTTTCTAAGCATTATACCAGCACCAATCAGGCATGGGGAGACTTCAGTCGAAAGCAATCTTAGGTCCAGCCTCAATTAATTTTAGAAGAATGGAAGTCAAAGTTTGATTTGAGCAAGAACAGGAACAAACCCAATTTTACCAAACAGATTGGAAGATATTGTTGCAGACACTTATCCTTTGGCGCTTGCTACTTGCTTTCAAAGCATGCTTTTTCTTTCACATTGTTTGCTTATTTTTCTTGATTTTGTAATCTCGATTTTGTAACTTTCTTTATGGATGTTGATCAGTGTGGGGCTATGTGGATCAGCTGTTGATCAGTGTAATGCTATGTGGATCAGCTGTTGATCAGTGTAGGGCTATGTGGATCAGCTGTTGATCAGTGTCTTGGGCACTGAGAGTTAATTGGTCATTGAGAGCAGCTGTGATGCATTTTCTCTTGTCCAATGAGGGTGTGACGACACCCTTCCTGTTAGCATTAACAGGGGCCGAACAGACTTGCTCTGTTTCAATTTGATTCCTTTGTTGTGAGCCATGCTCTGGTTTTGAAGCTGATCCATTTAATTATTTTTGAACTAATTATTTTAGCAGGCCATATGTGTTGATTTACCACCCTGTGATAGTCAGGTATGCAACTCTAGTAATCCAAACTTGTCTATGCGCAAACTCATATTTCAAATGCTATGTCAATTTTAGAATTGAAATATGAGCATTATTTACTGTCTATCATATTTTCAGCATTAACACAACCAGGGCAACAGGTAATAACAGGCCAAAATTTGATAACATTATCCAGATTTTAATGCATTATTGCAGTCTGCATAACCAGCACACTTGCATACAGCCACAGTGATTCGTGATTTTGCACACAGACTTGACAGACTTGTAACTTTCCAACGTCTTTTTGACTTTTGGGCCAGAATGGCTGAGAGATTGTTGTTCACTGTGGTGTTTATCACTCCTTTTCTCCATTCTTATGGCACGTAGCACACTTTTGGCAGCTGTGACCGAATCCATTAATCATTCCACTGGAATAACAACATACTGCCGGAACCCTGGAAATATTTATCCTCGTAGCCTAGCAGTGCGATGGTATTCAAAGTAGACTAGGCTCATTTTTCAAGCGGGTGTGGCCAAGAGTTCGCTTCTGGCTCAAACTCGCAACAAAAAGTGGTGTCAGCTGAGGGCATAAGCCTTGTGCATTTACTGAGTAGTTAACACACTAATAAGGAGGCTAAACAAGCACCTGCCTTAGCAGACATTAATGTCTTATTAGCTGGCCCCTCCCTGACAGGCTCCATTGAAATCGTCTCATTAACCTACTTACATGCTTACAATGTTGTCTTCCAAGCCAGCAATTACTGTACATTGGAACGTGAAAATAAACAGAGCATGTGTACAATGCAGTAGTTCTAGTATGTTGAATTGACCTGTGAAAGCTACCGAGAGATAATGTATACTGTATTACCATATAAAACCGGTATACTTGAAGTTTGTTTCGATTATTTGTTGAAACCAGCAATGCTGAGTGGTGCTGAATGCTTGATTATGATTGTTCTGAATTGGTTTGTGTTTCTTTTCTTATCTTATTTTTCTGTTCCTATAAGCTCTCACGTTCTTCAGTAGTATACAATGAAATCTAAAATATGCAGTACACATCAGTGTAAGCCATGCAGACAGACGAGCGATTTTCCATTTGAAAGGTGTAAGTCTGAGATTTGCACTGCAATGGCTGAGAAAGTCAAGGCTACACTTAAGTACAAAAGAAAAACACAAGTGCAAACATGTCAATCACTGAAACGCAATTATCACGTGTCAGTATCAAGTAAGAAATAATCTGTAGGTTATACAGGGGCGTACATCACGGTCCGGGGCAGAATGTCGGGGTGGCTGAATGACGTGGGCAGGCCTTCTGCTCTGTGAGGGCATACTGTTTAATGACTGCTAGCATGCTATTCATCAAGACCAGGCCCGATTCATTCCTCAGTTATGACTGTTTATAATGTGTTGTAATTCACAGAGACTCTCTTTGTGATGCTGACTGATGTGAAGGCAGGGATGTGTGTGGGTGGTCGCAGCGCTGTGATAATAGTAATGAATATCAGCGGATGGAAGAAGCGGGCAAGGCTAATTCCACACTCCATGAGCCCCGGGTCATTTTATGATGGGGACTTTCCTGAGTGCTACTGTATAAGGATACTGTATGAGAAGCATCAATTGTACAGTGCTTTGGATAAAGGCGCTATATTAAAAAAAAAAGTGCCAGCCAATAACCAACCACTGTTGGATTCGCTTAGCAATACTTTTCCCTAAAAGTCACTGCGAAAAAATTCAGAAATGATTACAGTTGATTACACTTGGGGGTGGACTGATTTTCTGATATTTGGGTGGAAGATGATACATGTCACAGTATGTTGCGTGGTTTACAAACAAAATAATAGCATGATTTAATAAACTGGTCTTGTGACAATTTGAGAGGGCTCATCATGGCTGAAATGGCATGATAAACTCTTTGTTATTTCCAACTTGTAATGAATGAATGCTGTAGTAAATAGTAACATTGCTCTTATGTATTGCTTAAATGTTAAATTGGTGATGCCTGTGTATACTGTATTACCGTGAAGGATGGGTGTGAAGTATTGAAGACATTATGCAAATAGACCAGTCATTGACATCCTATGAATCCAGTTTGGAGAAGGAGACTGATAGGGGTGACAGAGGGAGCACAATAGGCAGGCTCTCTATGGCCTCCCCACCACATCTTCCGCACAGAATTCGTTTGAGGTCTACAGGAGGGACCTCGCTCTCCAGATTTTACTGCTTTCAGTCGTACCCTCAGCGGCCGGTTCAGCCCTCGGCGTGTGGGTTATTTCGCCAATCAATGGATTAAATTATGCACTTAAGTGTGGAGGGGAAACCCGCTGACACTGCAGTCCTCCAGGCCGCTGATTTCACAGGGCTGGAGGTGATCTCGGCGCGGTGGCGATTTGCATCCGACAGTGTCCTCTCAGCAGCTACCATTCACTCCTTAACAATGCCCCATGCTTCCTCCTGGAAACACACAGACATACACACAACATTCAAATCAAAATGGCGGAGGGGCGGATTGCTTTGCGAAGCGCTCTGAGCCGTGGAATAAGAGGCGAGCATCCCATACTGCAAATGGAAGACGCCCATCCGAATCCGTCTTTCGTACACGTGCAGTGTATTTTCAATACTGCCACTCCCACATTTTCCTGTTAAAAAGAACCTGTCAGACTGGTGGGTCGGGTTGATTCCCAGATTGTTGTGCAACCACAAAGCCTTTCATAACTTAGCGTGTCATTACAGGAGGATCTGGGCTCGGAGACCAAGAACTCATCGCTACAGCAACCTGAACCTCCATCAGTTCCAAAGGGTGCGCACTAGCACCTGCATTCAGCGAAATGAGTGCAGCTATCGCTTCCCAGGATTACACCACTTATGGGTGTGATTGCCCAGATGAATTGAAGTTGGGCAATGAGGCAGGGTGATATTGCTGATGGTGCCACCCAGGATGGGAGAGTCTGTGATGAATTGTGTAACATGCAAGAAAACCCCAGGCTGCAGGCGATCGACTTGACGAGGAGTGTCAGTCCTAGGAATCCACAATGTTGTTCTGCTTTTCTTTCAATTGCCACCGAAAAATAAGATCTGGGAACCGATCTCCCAAAAGCGGAACTGGAATCTACACAGCGGGCAGCCCTTGCAAGGCAGATTAAGAGGCCGCCTACTTTCTTTGGGTTTCTCTCTTTCTCTTCTCTTACTTTATTTTTAAAAATGTTAGCTTTCGGTTCCCTGCCAGGTGAAGGGTAGAATTGGAGAGCCACTGTGCAGTCTTTATGGCAGAGAGTCCAGGAGGGCTGTACTGCCTGCTGGTTTTTGGTATGATTCAGAAATAAGAGCTCCATTTAACTCTTGTCTTCAATTTAGGTCAAATTTAACCTTTTAATAAAAGCGAAAGACAACACTAGTTTTTTGGGTTTATTCGACCCAGCCGAAAACAGTTTCACCTGCTAAATCAGACACACAGGTTAAGTCATCGATTGAGTACATTGACAATGAGATTCCCTTGATTCTAAGACCTATTGACTGCTGAATGAAGGATCCCAAAAAGCCTACAGACGTTACAGCCCTCAGAGGAAATGACCGCAAAGCTCCTCTGTTCTTAATGAGCAGAAGCAGCAGCCATGGAGTTAGCTGTAGCACAATGCTAATCTCCAGAGTGCTCATCCTAAGCAAAGTACTGTCTGCTTGTGGGAGAACTCTCCTTGTCGAGTTTGGTCAGTCACGTTGCTTCTCCTTGCACATGCAGAAGTCTCACTTCCCTCACAGTTCTTCCCCTTCAACAGAGCGCACCACACAAAGCACTGCCACAGCCTGTTTCCACAGGATCCATTTTGATCAATTTTGATCAAAGCAATTACTTTTAATGAATGAATGTTCCTCTCCTTAATGAAGTTCCCAGGTTCAACAGTTGGGAGACAAAACCTTCAATGTTAAGAATAAAGGGCTGTCAGGTCTAAAGAAACCGATGCATCTCAGTGCACAAATATTAGTATGAAATCTGCAAATAAGACCACTGCTGCCTCAGTGCCAATAAAATATGTACATGTGCATAGACCTAAAGGGTATTAGAAGGACATCACTGTACTACAATGGGGAGCCCTGTGTCTTTGGTGGTTTTTTAATCCCCGATATCATTTACATTTTTCCTCCTTTCTGGAATGGCTAATTAGATTGGCAGGCCAGTCCCATTGCTGCAACATCATCTTTCAATGACATGGTGAAGACCCTGAGGCTGAAACCTCCCCTTTGTGGCTGACACTGTCATGAATGATGTGTGGCCACGTGGTGCTCTGGACAGAGATTGCGTTGGTTTACTTTGGATTCGATTGGGTGTTCCACTGCACTGACAGTCGGCGTTTTAGTCGGGCACACCACCCGGAAGATCCTGGAGCCCCGAGCTTTCGCGCCGCTTATCCCTAAAGCCCGACGCCCAGCCCGTGCGGCCCTGAGTTTTTCATCAAGCAGCTTGGCGGAGTTGTGCTTCTCATTACAGACAACAAAACGGGAAACGGCGCGAGTCAGGGATTTTACCTCCCTCTGAGATATAGCGGCAACACCGAAGCGGACAGGGCTGACGGGGGCTCGTTTGCATTTTCCCCGCCCCCTGCTGTGAATGCGCGAGCGGCTGCTAGGTTTATCAAGCGCGCTTCGGCCTGTCGCCTGCCGCCGCGTCCTGCGTGGCTTCATCCATCACAAGCCTCGGACGTGTGCCGGGAACACTGTCAGAGCGGCGAGGAAGGAAGGAAACACTCAGCAACGGAGACGAGAGCTAACCAACGAACGGCTCAAGGGCAACTGAGTCTTTCCTCTCAACATGAAACATAAAGGAATGAAATGCATTAGTTAATTAATGTGAAAATATTACTGAGAGATCGATGGAGAGATGACTTGATGCCGTCACACAGTTCCTCTACACTTTGTTTTGGCTGTTCATTTAGGTACCATGCAGCACCATACTGAAATACTGAAGCCTGCTGAAGGCATAGATACCAGGAGAACAGTAGCATAGGATCAGCCAACTATGATGGGAAACATGCAATATACCCCCCCAGTATTTGAAACTGGGGATACTGGCATTGTTAGGATTTTTCATCCTGGGAAAGAATGGGCAGCTTCTTGTGCTGATCAGTATCATCTTCCAGTGTAGCTGCAGTACTGAAGTCAGAGTACGTTTAAATATTTAAAAATCTGAACTGAATTTAGTGTCTTGATCTGGGGAAATATCTTTTTCGTTATAACAGGCGAGATTAGTAGGGATGGGCCGAATAGCCTGTAGGCAAATGTCCTTTTGTTGTGTTGCATTTAAATTGCATGTTATTCGCAGGCAGAGAGAAGAGAGTGAACAGAAGCTCGATATTTACACGTCCACGGCCAGTGGAGCAGCGCTGTCCCTGACCTGGCCCTCACCGCAGTTACCATGGGAAATGAGCGCTCATTCAGCGGGCAAGAACAGCTCCGTGACAGGGCGATAGCCATGTGATCACGAGTGCCTCCTTTACTCCCGCCGAAAGAGACGGCCTCGTCTGCCGCCTGGGAACTTGATGAGAGGCATTGTGGGAAAAAGCCGATGAGGCTCGTTAGAGGATTTCGTTTTTTAAAACTCCAGAAAGAGAGCGCGAGAGAAACGCAAAATGTCAGCCGTCGTGCAGTCTAGCACGTGCCAGGCCCTCCGATGTTTTGTGATGTTTGAGATCACCGCATTTTTCTTCTTTTATTGCGGCGTGTCTGTGAAGTGAGGAGTGAGCGCATCGTTTTTCTAGGTTTTTGTCATCCCGTTCTCCCTCGCTCTTCTGCCGGGTGATTTTGCTTCGACAGCCCGGCCCGGAGGAGATAAATAACGGAAACGTTTACGCGCCGCGGCAGCGCCACGCTGATCGAATGGCGGCACGCGTCTCTCAGCTTACCCACGGCAACAACAAAAGGAAGTGATGACTGAACAAAGGTGACGCCTTTGCACAGGGTGGTGACGCAAACTGAAAACCAAAATGACAAACCGTAAATTCCCAAGTAGGTCATTTCAGGACGGGTGCTAATAGATGAGAGCAGCCAAAAGTTTAACCAGAAGTTAGACGCTTATCAACAACAGCATTATTACTGTTCAACACAAGGAAAGAAGGGCTAAAACAGTACAGCTAGATATAATGCCAATACTATTATGGAACAGAAATTACCCGCCGGCATACGTCACAACATCAAACAACCCCACATAAACAACCCAACCCGAATATTTGTTAATGATCATTAATTTATATCTGTTATCCTTGGCTTACCCCTTTGCCATGCTTACACGTTTTGAGATTCTTTGTGTGATTCCCCTCCCCTTCCCTCCTAGTAAGCGCCTTCCAATTATAATACATTTATGCCTTACTTTACAGACTGCACACAGCCACGGTGTGAACACGCACCGATCACGCACCGATCACACTCAGAGGCTGTGGACAATATCACTGCGCTATAAACCTTTCTATTTCTATCAGAGGTCAGAGACATTAGATATGCCTTCTGGAGCACACCTCACACTGGCAAATGGCAAAGGAGCATTTGGCATGGCAGCTAACACAGGACAGACCGTCTTTAAATGCTATGCACATAAACCCTTCTGTGCAGAGGTGACACAAAAAAGGTATAACGGAATGAAAAATGCAATCAATTTGTATGAATTACCATTCTAAATATGGATTTTAGTTTGACCTTTTAACATTTCTGATACAAATCAGTAAGCTCTTACCAAATAGATTTTGGGCATTTAAAATGCAGTAATAATGCTTGGTTGGAGCAGATGGAAAACAAATGATAGAGTTCTATGTGGTTTCATGCAAAGATGTATTCTGGCCAGATGTGTTCATATATCTGCACACAAGCCAACAGGAAAGGAATATAACAATCTTCCCTTTGACATAGGGTAAGATGTGAAGGTTACAGTAGAATACCCTTCTTATTGGAAACTGCAATTTTGTAATCCAGGATCTATACATTAACAAGTGTGTTAATCACAACCAATACATTGTTCATCATTTATGAATGCATCCATGTGGGCCATTCAAACACTTTCTCTGGGTTTCATATTGGAATGCGTTTAACCTGTAACCTGGAGACGAATGGTGACGGTCACAGTGTGATGGCGTGAAAGAACTTCCATTTGACTTATTTTGAACACAAAAAGGAAAAGTAAAGGAAACATTTAATAAAGTAGGCAACAGCAGTGATATTTTTTTAGAGTAACTCATGAAAAAACTTTCCAAATAAACTCACAAAAGTGATGAACATTTTGCTGTTATAACTGCTTATATTTGCTGAGTCACTGCCTCTATAGTTTGTAGTTCCACATAAAAGTTGGGTTTGTGTGCATATTTTTCACAACTGTACATGTATGGGTCTACCCTATACTCCGTTCCATATACATTTAAGATTACATAGTCTGTTCCTCTCCCATTGAACTCAAGACATTCTAATTGGATTCATCTTCTTAGAAGTCTGAGTGTAATTGGGCTTAGCAGTGTAGCAAAACTGTGGCACAGGAAACTCCTATTACCGAACAGAGCCTGGCGTAGTTTGAAGTAAGGAAGGACTTAAAACGTAGGAGCTGAAAATGTGATGAGTCTGTCGTATGTGTGGGTGTTTATGCTGAATTGCTGGAGAAACTGGATACGTGGCTTTAGAGGAGTGTCCTTGGTGCCCTTTCAGTACGGCGGTGAAAATGGCCGGGCGGGTGTCTGACTCAGCACTGTCGATGAAACGGTCACATCATCCAACGCGTCCTGGCTGCCAGGCCCCATCTCCTCTGGCTGGCTCCATGGCCACATTTCCTCTGGCTGGCTCCACGGCCACAGCTGATGGGGGCTCGGCCGAATCCAGAGCGGCCCGGACTGGAGGCATGGACGCCCTTCCCGGGAAGTAAAACCAATCAAAGCAAAGGCCGAGTGTCCCCGGCCAAATCAGAACCACTGACCTTCTGTCTACCATAACTCACTGATGAGGGAAGGGCAGGTGTGCGATTAGCCTGCCCTGGCCTGGCACGATCATGCCTGACTCAGCAAAGACTGGCTGTATCAGGTGTGTTAGGGCTTGTCTAGAAAACAAAGCCTGCCACCCAAACCAGCCCTTCCTGGATAAGATTGTACAATCCTGTTCTAAATATAGTTTGCATCCTGGTGGCTAGCCTGTGTGTTTATAAAGGATAGGTAAACCAAGGATAATGGTTTCTGGTTTGTTCACTCTTAGTGTGAATTTCTTGTTCTACAGTTAAAGACAAGCTGAAACGGGAGTTTCAACAGCACTAGCTTCCGCAATATGACATGTACATGAGTGAAACAGATCTTTCGAGATAATTTTTTAAGATTTCAAACCCCGTAAACTTGTTTTCCAGGAGGTTGATGGAAAACAACTTTGGTGTGAAATACAGAAGTATTACAATTGTATAAATCTTTTGGAATATACACTTAGACTATAAGACGTGTTCCTTATTGTTACAAAGAATTGCCTACATTGACGAAAAGGTAAATTTTGCTTTTAGCTTGTCTCTAAAGGTACACTTAACTCGTTATGTTGATGATTTTATAATCAAGCATCTGTACCTGTCTGGGTACTTGTGCTCTAGTTATTTGGCATGTCAATACAACTTTTGTTGAAAGCCATTTACATGGGCTCCATACACTAAGCTCCCATCGTTCATTGCAGGCTTGTCGATCATGAGAGGGTAAAATACTTGGAATTATACTGCAATGCAAAATCAGACCCTGTTTGATGAGCATGGCGGGCAAGCTTTACAAGGCAAACGTTACAATTTAGGGAAATATAGATTTATTTGTTTAAATTTTAATAATGAATGGCCAAATATGGATTTTACTGTGTGAGAAGAACTATTCCTTTAACATCAGTCATCCTCTGCTGCTGTGCTGTGCCAGACAGACACGGAGACACGGAGCGTGCTGACGGAGACGGTGAGCGACCAGAGGCCTCTGGCTCAAGCTCTAATGCGATAGCGCAGGATTATCTGCATTCAGCCGCTGTACCCCGGCCCGTCTGATCTGTATTCTGGGCAGGTGTGTGTGGGGCGGGGGGGTGGGGGGGGGGGGGGGGGGATCGGTGAGGGCAGGGACACGCGAGCGGATGTGCTGCAAGACCTGAGAGATCAGAACACACACACACACACACACACACACACACACCGTCTGATTCTGCACAACACACACACACACACACACACACACCGTCCTGATTCTGCACAACACACACACACACACCGTCCTGATTCTGCACAACACACACACACACACACACACACACTCACACCGTCCTGATTCTGCACAACACACACACACAAACACCGTCCTGATTCTGCACTACACACACACACACACACACACACACACCATCCTGATTCCAGAGTCTGTCTGCACAACACACACACACTGTCCTGATTCCAGAGTCTGTCTGCACAACACACACACACACACACACACACCGTCCTGATTCCAGAGTCTGTCTGCACAACACACACACACACACACACACACACACCGTCCTGATTCCAGAGTCTGTCTGCACAACACACACAGACACACACACACTGCCCTGATTCCAGAGTCCGTCCATAACACACACACACACACACACACACACAGACCGTCCTGATTCCAGAGTCTGTCTGCACAACACACACAGACACACACACACAGCCCTGATTCCAGAGTCTGTCTGCACAACACACACACACACACACACACACACACACACACTGCCCTGATTCCAGAGTCCGTCCATAACACACGGGTAAGTTGTATATCCCTGGCGTGGTAGATGTGTATGGACATGTGATGCCCCGTTACATACTGCAGGTATGAGTGTGTACTGTATGTATGCATCAGACTGCATGTAACACAGTCCCTCTGTTCGGGATAAAAATTCTGTTCATTGGACCGAGAGAGAGAGAGTAAGAGAGAGAGAGAAGGGGGAGGAGAGAGAGAGAGAACAAGAGATTTCCCACAACTGCTGAAATCCATTTCCCGCTCCCTCTTATCCTCCACGTCTCCCTCCCATTACCTCCCCCTGTGCCGCTCTGTCCCGGCGCCTCGGCTAAGGAAGCGGGCGTCTCCGCTGGGAGCGAGACCAGATGGGCCACTTATCCTCGCGTCAGAAGATGGGGGCAGATTGATCCTCCGCCGCAGACCGAAGCCGGCAAATCTCATTACGGACGCAGGGACCCAGGAGCCTCCCGGCCTCCCTTATTTATTTATATAGCCTCTGTTTCTTTGTTCTGTTTGTTTTGCTTTAAATCAATTTATATTGGGTTTCCCCCCTTCATATATCCCCACCTCGACCCCCTCCGCAAACCGCAAAACCAATCTGTGGCAGGCCCTAACTCCTCTTTCCCATCACGGAACAAACGGTTTCCTGTGTTTGAATAGCGGCCCAGGGGTGCTGTTTGTCTCTGCAGCAGGTCCGTACTGCCCGTGCTCACCCCGGTGTTACTTCAGTTCAAACAACCTGTAAACTGTTTGTTGCCGGGGGTCAGAATTCCCCCAACAGCCAATGAGAGGCGAGGGCACTGTTGACTCACAGTGACACACTCGCAGGCCCCTTGCTGTCCCGTCCAGCTGTGAGACTCTGACCCTCCGGTTGACCTGAAACTTTCCGGCCAGACAGAGGTTATGGAAAATATCGAGAAAAGATTCCTGGCGGGAACGTTGAGGTTTCAGAGATGACAGCACGACGTACGTTTGCCACCTGACGTTGCTGAAGCCGAGTAATGGCTTGAAATTATGAACCGTATTTCA